>NC_056745.1:116139258-116156758 GCF_019279795.1 Protopterus annectens
TATATATATATATATATATATATATATATATATATGGATCTAGGACTTTTGATCCGAATCCAAAACCTCCAAACACACTTTAACGAAAGCTCTTTCATCGAAAAAGCGTTTTCATTAAAGTATGTTAAAAAAAAAAAACGCAAAATCTACTTGAATGTAAGGGGGCAAGCCCCCCTGCACACACCCCTACTTTAATATTCTCACTCCAAGGTTGCACTACAGTGGGGAAAAGGGAAATTTCCATACTGCACTGTAGTATGACAAGAACAACAAGCATACTTACACGAAAGTGCTGCTTCGTTGAAAAGCACTTTCGCGCAAGTATGCTCACTAATTTGGGATTCGGTGAAAGATGCAGTCGAGCATCTGTACGGATCCCATATATATAAGCCGTAAATCAGAAAAAGACATGCCTAATCATACAGTACAAGGTATTTCATTCATCACTCAAGAGGTGATCTTAGATAGAGACGTGGGCAGCCATCAGGAACCAAGTAAACCCCAAGTGTTATGGTTCACTCTCATCTTTAATAGACTCAAAATAATCAAAGAAATTGTATATGGATATCAAAAGGACAGACTATGGGGAAAAAAATAACAATGCCTCAGAAACAATGGATCAGAATGATCTGATAGTAGCACTTGAAAACAACAGTGATTTATTTATTTTACTTTTGCATACCAGGATAGTTCAATTGTTTGAGAACCGATTTTCAGTGGACGCCCAGGGAGAAAAGCTCCGGAAAAAAATTATAGAGAAAATTGCAATAAAAAATAATATTAGCAAATGTTAGCAAATTTTAAAAAGAGATTCGCAAAACATAAAAGGACATAAAATTCATACATCAGAGAATAGATAGATTACTGAGTATTCATGTGGAATATAAACATTGTACAAGAGTAGCAACCTTAATTCAGCCCATGGAGTTGTAAGTAAATATAGACAGTCTGCTGTTAGGGAAGGTGTGATCTCATGGTTGGATACATAACTGGAGTAATTTTGAGAATAGAGAGGTCGACAGAAGAGAAGGGAAGAGAGCAGAGGAGGGAGAGAGAATAACAGGATTGAAGGAGGAAGAGATATGGATGCATTTTAGGTGAATAGGTGAGGGGACAGAGGTAATTGGTATATAGTAGAAGTAGTCTAGTAAGAGAGTAAGAGAAGGACATTTAGAAGGATACATTTTGATGAGTAGGGGAAGAGGATAGGTAATAAACTAATAAGTACAGGAGTTAGAAATAGATGTGAGTATAGGATGAGAGTAGATTTGGTGGAGTTGATAGTTAAGAGAGTGGCTCCAGCCAGGAGTGCTTCATGAGCAAAGCCAATTGTTACAGAGAAAGTCTTTTAGGAGTTTTTTAACAGAGTTTGACAGTGGTTAGGATGAGCTGAGGGATGGTATTCCATATTTTGGACATGTAGAGTAGAAAGAGTCACCTGGGTGGCTGCAGTGGTGCAGCAGTTAGCGTTGCCGCCTCATAGCAAGAGGTTCTCTGGTTCGCTCCTCAGCTGGAGTGCCTTCTGTGCAGAGTCTGCATGTCCTCCCTGTGGTCGTGGGGGTTTCCTCCGGGTGCTCCGGTTTCCTCCCACATCCCACAGACATGCTGTAGGTGGCTTGGACACTCTAAATTGGCCCTAGGCATGAGTGTGTGCATGTGTGTGCCTTCTGTGGAAGGTTGGGTGCCGGCCTGGCAATGCGACACTGTAAAACTCCACTGCCAATCATGAGCAGACAGGTGATCCATTGTGGTGACCCCTAACTTGGAACAGCCGAAAGAAGAAGAGTAGAAAGAGTCACCTGCTTTATTGCTGGATTTAGTGACCTGCAATAAGGATTTATTGGAGGATCGGAGAAGACAAGCGCTAGTATAAGCTTGTAGTATAGGTTGAGGGGGGGGGTTATCTGCTGATGGACTATTCTGTAGGCAGAGGTGAGTTGTCAAGTGGTGGGGTATTTCTAGCCAGTTTACTTGACACAAGGCAGAGCAGTGGTGAGACCTATGTGATGTGTTAGTAGCAAATTTTGTGATTTTACTGTAGCAGGTTTCAGGATTGGCTAGATCAGTTTTAATTAGGTTAGTGAAGATAGGACAGATGTACAGTAGGGTGGAGAGTAAATGACTATGGGCTGTATCCTGTCTGGTGTTGTTAGTAAGGAAAGGCTTTATTCTGTTCAATAAGCCAACTTTAACATCTGTCTTCTTGATGGACTGCAATAAGTGCAAATCGAATTTCAAATTATTGCAATTAATACACCTAATAGTTTTGTATGGGTGACGTCTGATATAATGGTGTTGTTGGAGGAATGTATTTTTAATGGGGTAGGGGTTCGTGTGATTTGCTGGGGGTGAAAGAGCTTCAGTTTAGTCTTGGAGAGATTCAGAATTAGTTGTGAATCATATAGCCGTGATTCAACTGCTAAGGACTGTTGAGTTGTGGATACAAGTTGTTTAAGTCAGGGTGCAGCACAGATAAGAGTTGAGTCATCTGCGTATTGTGTAATAGGAGGTTCATAGGTTCATAGATTAGTACTAAGCTAACTGCCCTTGTGAGCCATTTTAAGCCTAGCCAATTATCCTTTGTGAGACTCAAACCCTGCACCTTGTGCTTGCAAGGCAAACACCTTAACCATTAGACCACCCTCCCAACAGTATATATTAATATATTAAAGCTGCTATCAGAGAAGCAACAGTGCATTGTGTGAGCTAAATCTACAAACTACAAAAGAAGAAAAGCATAAGTACAACTGTATCCACATACATTATATTACTTTTTGTACTTATACTGTAGTCCCTGCTATTCTTATTTCTCACCCCTGACGTACTGCTCATCTCACTGCTCAGTATGTCTCACAGAGCCTGCCTAGTATACCTACATAGACTGATGCATTTAGCTTGCATATTTCTAAATTGCATTACTCAGAATGCATGCCATATGGATGTCCACAGCAGAGATCATGTTATTTAATGAGCGTCACAGTTGCCTTTATTACACGCGTCACTATTTTAGATCTACCTGAGGAAGCATACAGTGTGAATACTTGAGACATAATAAAACATTCTTATTCTCTTCGAGCTATTTTTATTTATTTACAATACAGTAAGTGTTTCTGGTTCAGAATTTCACACCTGAATTGCCTGAAGTATTTGCTGGATTAATTCCACTATTTTTTTTTATTAAATTCTGCTTTAATGTATATTTTCTGTATATATTGCTGTAATTAAACAAACTAGATTCCTGCTTTTATGTATATATTCTGTATATGTTACTATATTTACTACCTGTAACACTGTTTCTGCTTCTGTACTAATTAATGTTTATATTTTTTCTGTATCTCGTTGGAGCTTTTCACCCCAGGCCTCCACTGAAAATGGGCTCTTTTAGGCCCAGTGGACTTATCCCAGTAAACAAATGTAATAAATAAACAAATAAATAAATAAATTCCTCACTAGAAGAATGCAAGATTCCCAAAATCTGGAAGCTAGAAGAAGGTAAGAATGACTCCCATTTAATAAGAGTGGAAGCATGCCAAAATGTGGAGACTGTCTTCCTTTCTCCGTTGCTTCCACACACAGCTCTGATGTACTGCGTAAGTATACGCATGTGCAGTACATTAGAACTGCCACAGAATACCGGACAGCTGCCGAAGGGCAGCACGGAGGCATTATACAATGCCATTATTTAAGAAAAGCAAGTATTTTTTTCTTAAATAATGTCATTGTATAATAGCAATATCCCACTTCTGGGTGTGGGTAATGCTGGATTTACCCACGGTTGTCTTTGTTTGGCCACGAGCTTCGCCCTCGTGACCAAACCACACCAACCATGGGTAAATCCAGCATTACCCCCCCCCCCCCAGGCATGGGTTATTGCTTAAATAACTAACATTTCTAGTAAAAAGTTTGACATAGATTTGCTGAAGTTAATATGTAATCCAGATCACACAGCCTTTCAGATTTTCTCTCCAATATAATATAGTCCAATCTAAACTGATCAAAACTCAGTATGATATTTCTAAATTTTCAAATCATGACTTTATTTTGAGTCTAATTACAGAAGATTGTGACTTCGTTTTTTTTTAAGAGAACATGGGCAGTCGTTGGAAATGGTTCAAAAGGACATTTGCAAACTGTGGATGATAGTAAATTTGTTAGTATGTATAATCATTATCATTGTCATCTACCAAATGAGACAAAAATTTACCTAGACTCTTGAGGGAAAAAAGAAGAAAAATGTATATTTAAAAGTAACATAATTTTACTTTAACTAAGAAAGCTTATAATCAAGCTATTAAGAAGTTAAAGAATGTCATCAGACTAGAAAATACATTTTGAAAACAGATTGAGTCAAAGAACAAGAAAACCTACGTTGCCTGTGTTAGCAACAGAAATAAGAGAAAGGCTAAGCATATAGGCCCAATCCAATATAAACGAAGTCTTATTTATGAGGGAATTGAATTGGCAAATGTTTCCAACTGTTAATTTGCAAACAAAACAATTTTATTTCTGAAAGTAATCCTCAGTATAATCATCTTGATATTGAAAAGTCTAATAATCGCATTGCATGTATTACTAGGGGTATAGTGAGAGGTTGGTATAAGGATTAAGATGTTTACCTTACAGACACAAGGTCCAGGGTTTGATTCTCACATAGGGTAATTGGTTAGGCTCAAAATCGCTCACAAGGGCAGTTAGCTTAGTACTAATCTATGAATCGATAAAGAAGGACTCTAGTTTGGGCCTGACTCATCTCAGTTTGTCTACTACCACAGACAGCTACTTATTTTATTCCACCTTTAACATCATTGTATAAGTCATTTCTTGCACAGTCGTGTATAACATCCACATGGAAATTAGCTGATGTAGTACAGATATAAAAAGGGAGTGCAACTAGCAAAGTATCCAATTACAGATGGATTTGTTTAACATCATAGACAGGAAACAGTTTTGAAAGTTGTTTACTGGCTATCTTGAATGCCAAAGGTAAAACTGGCCCTTACACTCAATCTCTCACAACACAGTCTTAATAAAAAGAGGTTTACTTTTACAAACCTTGTTTATTTTTATGACTTAGTTAGTGAGGCAATGAATATTCATTTGTGTGTGGATGTTGTATATCTTGATGTGTCAAAGTTTTTTGATAGTATTCAGTATAAAGTGATTCATCATCTTCTTTCGGCTGTTCCCATTAGGGGTCGCCACAGCAGATCACCTGTTTCCATTTCTTCCTGTCCTCTGCATCTTGCTCTGTCACACCAACCACCTGCATGTCCTCTCTCACCACATCCATAAACCTTATCTTAGGCCTTCCTCTACTCCTGTTACCTGGTAGCTTCATCCTTAGCATCTTTTTCCCAATATACTCAGCATCCCTCCTCAGCACATGTCCAAACCAACGTAATCATGCCTCTCTGGCTTTGTCTCCAAACCTTCCAACCTGGGCTGACCCTCTAATATACTTATTCCTAATCCTGTTCACCCTCATCACACCCATTGCAAATCTTAACATCTTTAATTGTGCCACATCCAGCTCAAACTCCTGCCTTTTTGTCAATGCCACTGTCTCCAACCCATATAACATAGCTGGTCTCACTACCCTCTTGTAGACCTTCCCTTTCACTCTTACAGGTACTCGTCTGTCACAAATCACTCCTGACACTCTTCTCCACCCACTCCATCCTGCCTGTACTCTCTTCTTCACCTCTCTTCCACACTCACTGTTACTCTGAACTATTGACCCCAAGTATTTAAACTCATCCACCATCGCCACCTCTACTCCTTGCATCCTCACCATTCCTCTATCCTCCCTCTCATTCACACACATATATTCTGTCTTAGTCCTGCTGACCTTCATTCCTCTTCTCTCTAGAGCATATCTCCATCTCTCCAGGGTCTCCTCCACCTGTTCCCTACTCTCACTACAGATCACAATGTCATCTGAAAACATCATAGTCCACTGGGACTCCTGTCTGATCTCGTCTGTCAACCTGTCCATCACCATTGCAAATAAGAAAGGGCTCAGAGCTGATCCTTGATGTAACCCCACCTCCACCTTAAACGCATCCGTCACTCCCACCGCAGACCTCACCACTGTCACACTACCCTTGTACATATTGTGTACCACTCTTACATACTTTTCTGACACTCCTGACTTCCTCATACAATACCACAACTCCTCTCTAGGCACCCTGTCATATGCTTTCTCTAAGTCTACAAAAACACAATGCACCTCCTTCTGACCTTCTCTGTACTTCTCCAGCAACACTCTCAGAGCAAACATCGCATCTGTAGTGCTCTTTCCTGGCATGAAACCATACTGCTGATCACTAATCATTACATCCCTTCTTAACCTTGCTTCCACTACTCTTTTCCATAACTTCATGCTGTGACTGATCAATTTTATCTCTCTGTAGTTACTAGAGCTCTGCACATCACCCTTATTCTTAAAAATCAGTACCAAAACACTTTTTCCTCCATTCCTCAGGCATCCTCTCACTTTCCAAGATTTCATTAAACAATCTGGTTAAAAACTCCACTGCCATTTCACCTAAACACCTCCATGCTTCCACAGGTATGTCATCTGGGCCAACAGCCTTTCCATTCTTCATTCTCTTCATAGCTATCCTTACTTCCTCCTTGCTAATCCATTGTACTACATGATTTACTATCCCTACATCATCCAACCTTCTCTCAAAGTATTCTTTCCATTTCCTCAACACACTCTCCTCGCTTGTGAGTATGTTTCCCTCATTATCCTGTATCACCTTTACCTGCTGCACATCTTTCCTAGTTCGGTCCCTCTGTCTAGCCAATCGGTACAGGTCCTTTTCTCCCTCCTTTCATACAACTCTTCATATGCCTTATCCTTAGCCTTCACCACCTCTCTCTTTGCCATGCACCTCATCTCCTTATACTCCTGTCTACTTTCTTCATCTCTCTGACAATCCCACTTCTTCTTTGCCAAACTCTTTCTCTGTATACTCTCCTGTACTTCCTCATTCCACCACCATGTCTCCTTGTCGTCCTTCCTCTGTCCAGATGTGATACCAAGCCCCTTCCTAGCCATCTCCCTTACTAGCTCTGCTGTAGTTACCCAGCTTTTTGTAACTCTTCACTGCCACCCAGTACCTGCCTTAACTCATCCCTGAACTCCACCTCACAATTACCCTTTTTCAATTTCCACCACTTGATCCTTGGAGCTGCCCTCACACTCCTCCTCCTCTTCTTGATAACCAACGTCATCCTACAAACCACTATCCTATACTACCTAACAACACTTTCTCCGGTCACCACTTTACAGTATAGTGATTACTAATTCTAAAACACAATGCATCTTAATTCATCCAAAGTTGAGTGGTCCTCTAAATGGCTTAGTAACAAATAACAGTGGGTAAAGATTTACAGCTGCTATTGTAATTGGATCAAAGTTATGACTGGTGTACCCCGGAGTGTTAGGCCCAAGACAGTTTAATATAGTTTATCATTAATACCTTTATGTAAACCTACTGCATGACAGAATATACAGATAATATTAACACTGGTGTTCCAATTTCTAATAGTGTGGATATTAATAATTTTTAATAACTGTCTTTTTAATCTGTACGATTGGTTTAAAGATAAATTAAGTGTCAATTTTGATTATGTTTCTTGGGAAATCTCTTCTCTATGTGTAACAGCTACAGATGCAATTTCATCCTTAAACTTATATGAAAAGAATGATCTTGGAGTCAGAATATCTAATTCTTTCAGGTTTAAAACAACTGCACAAAGAGTTAAAACTAAAACATTAAGAGTTATAGGGTCACTTGTTAAAGAGCATGTCTGCACATGGTAAAATTATCTGTCTCTTATATTAAACCAGTTCTAGAGTTTAAGTCAGTATTTTTATAATAAACTTGATTTATTGTCTTAGGAAAGTGTTTAAAGAAAGTTTACAAAAAGGTTTGATGGGTTTAAAGATTTGTGCTATAGTAACAGGTTGAAGGAACTATGATTATTTTCACTCAGTTATAGATGGTAAAAAGGTAGACTGTAACTTATATTCAGAATATTTCATTGATGCAAAGCTCAGAACTTTATTAAACTTAAATATCCTCAACATGTCTGTTGAGTCTAACAGGCATCAGCTAACACTCAGAATTGATGTGTACAGAATTAGGATGAGAACAAAGGGCGCTAAACAAGGTTTACCAAGATTCTGGAATAAGCTACCAGTGAGTATAAGACCGAGTACATTGATGGATGGATTCAAGAGGTCACTGGATTTATGAATGGGACCTTTTAAATATCAAGTCTGCATTTTAATGACCATTTGTAGCCCATATGCAGTTGTTCATGAAGTACTGAATTAGTAAAAAACAGGAAGTTATTGGCTGGGATTCAAAAAGGCTTGCCTTAAGGTGGAAGCCTTTATACAACCATTTTTCCTTTCTTGTTAAGCTTTTCCAGTTCCTAGAGTGCTGTAACTGTGAAGTCTTCTACTAGTAGGAATCCCAGTGCGGCAGGTCATTTCGCTGGCAGAGCTACATGCTAATATGGCAATTCAGGAAAGTCAATTATGCTAATTAGCCTCAGGCTTTCCCCAGAAATGCCAGTGGTTTCTGACTGATACTACCAACCAATTTAAAGACTCACTCAGCAATATAAATTCTTGATTGTAGGGGGGAAAAGAGAATGCCATCAAAAGATGATGCTGACCGATTCATTGCTATGAAAGCAGTCCCATTGCAGGTAAGTTCGCAAAGAAGTGAGGGTGGAGGGTGTCAGTGTGTGTATGCACATGAACATGTGTGTGAGTGTCTGTAAGGGGGTCTATATTATATTGTCGACAGCTCACAATGTCGACTCTGAATTGTTCTACACCACAATGTCAAACTACAAAAATAACGAACGGCCATATAACCAATTTCTTTACCAAACACCAACGGCACACATAAACAAATATATTTAAGTGGGGGGCATTGCCCCCATACCCCCTAATATGGGGGGCTGTGCCCCCCACACACCCCTATCTAAATATTCTAACTCCGAGAATGCACTACACTCAGGGAAAGGGCATGTGTCAGAGAATGGCCAACTGATTTCTTTTTGTTGGAAAGAAATCGTATATTTGGTCATTCGCTATTTTTGTAGTTCGACATTTTGGTGTCGAACAATTCAGAGTCGACATTGTGAGCTGTCGACAATATGATATAGACCCTCTGTAGGGTCATGAATGAAACTGCATTTGTGTGTGTGTGTGTGTGTGTGTGTGTGTGTGTGTGTGTGTGTGTGTGTGTGTGTGTGTGTGTGTGTGTGTGTGTGTGTGTCTGTTTATATGTGTAAGTGTGTGCCTGCCTAGGTGGTCTCATTGGGGGGGGGCTTCTGTAGGCAATCCTGATTTTAGATATGAGTGCACGTGTGTGTGTGTGTGTGTGTGTGTGTGTGTGTGTGTGTGTGTGTGTGTGTGTGTGTGTGTGTGTGTGTGTTGGCGTGAGCATGCATGTGGGAGAGGTGAATTTTTGAGGCTTTCTCTGAGTGTGATTGACTGTAGGGGGGCTTGATACGCATATGTGTGTGTTTGGAAGAGTGTGTGTGTGTCTGTGTGTGTGTGTGTGTGTGTGTGTGTGTGTGTGTGTGTGTGTGTGTGTGTGTGTGTGTGTGTGTGTGTGTGTGTGTGTGTGTGTGTACGTGTGTGTGTGTGTGTGTGTGTGTGTGTGTGTGTGTGTGTGTGTGTGTGTGTGTGTGTGTGTGTGTGTGTGTGTGTGTGTACGTGTGTGTGTGTGTGTGTGTGTGTGTGTGTGTGTGTGTGTGTGTGTGTGTGTGTGTGTGTGTGTGTAAGGGGAGTGTCTTTGCTAATGCAATGCATGGGACACTAGGGTGAACACTACCACAGTCAGATCTGACAGCACTAGTGTTACCTAAAGTGCAGTTCAGAAAAATGCTGATGAGATAATATTGAGTTCTTTCTCACTGCAGTCACTACTTCTGTTGCAGTAATTGACCTACTTGTGGTAGGCACTTACCAAAATCAGTGAGCTTTTATCTGACTCCTATGGGCTATCTTTCCATATAGACATATGGTTAGACATCATCTGAACTATCATTTGCAGTTCTAAAGATCTGGAGACCTCATCATTACCATAGCAAAAAAAAAGGCTAGAAGGATTTGTGAGAGGAAAAAAAATGTAGGCAGACTGCAGCAAAAGCCTTGAAAAGATGGACTAGAACAGTTTAACATATATAGTCCTGACAAAGGTAACCATTTGATGTTCCAAGATTTATAACTGTGAGCCCTGGAATAGAGTGAACATGTGGACTTGTATACACCAAGTCTAAGATTGTCGTTCTTGAAGTGTTTCCTTTTTCCAAGATATGGAGATCTTGCAATTGGTACGTATAACTTCAAGGAGGATGTTGGGCTTGTTACTCACACTGGTGGGTGCAGGGAGGCTTGCCCTAAACATTTAAAGGGAGAATAGCAACATACAACATTCAGTGTTTTCATGCATCTTTCTATTTTCCGTAATCCCAGAACTTAGGATCCCTTTAAGAAAGCAGATGGAGCACACACGATAGACATTTTGAGACCCTCAGGTGAACATCTAGGACTAGAGTCAGTACCATCTTTCTAAAAGGCTATATGAAAATAGAGCAAAATCCAAAGCTATGAGGTAAAAAACTCAGATGAAACATGAGGAAATATTATTTCAAGGAAAATGTGGTGGATGACCATATCAGCCTTCTAGATAATGTATTACGGCAAAAAAATGACCATGGAATTCAAAAGGGTATCAATCATAAGGTAATTCTTAAGAAAGGTAAGGAGAAAAAAAAAGAATAAGTTGTTAAGTAGGCCCTGCAGCTTGTTTCGTAGGAAGGGAATCTGGCAGTTTAAGTGAACCAAGACAGCTCGATTAATTTCCCAAATCATCTTCTTCTTTCAGCTTTTCCCAGTTAGGGGTCGCCGCAGCAGAACAACATTCTGCAGAACAATTGGCAGTGGAGTTTTACTGTGGCGAGTTGTTGTATATTAAAAATGCAGAGTCTAGAGTGCGGTTAGTTTTCTGCACCTATTCACATCTCAGCCTTCCCCATATTTCCCCTTCTCTATAAATAATAATATCTAAACCCATTTAAGTTCTGTGTACCACTTATTAATCAACACTCATCAAGACTAAAAAGTACACTTTTCCAATCATCTAACTAGGACAAGTAGTGCGTCATGCCACTTAAACTCTTACCTCGATCCCATTTCAGTTATGTCATATATTACATGCTGTCTACATACATGCTTCTTGTAGCCTGTATTATGTTACATTACAGTCTGTGCAACATTTATCATGTGGCGTATTCAAGGAAAGCACTGCTTTGCATCTGTATATTCATTAAATGCTTTTGAATGTAAGCATTTACTTTTTGTACAGCATTATATGAATACATGAAGCTTATTTTATGTAAAAGCAACAATTAGACCTTTGCTATTAGGTTTTATCCATTATTAAACAGTGCAGTACTATAATGTCATTTTATGGATACAAAATCTCTGTTGCTAGGCAACTAAACCCACCACGTGTTCTATCTAGACAAGACCTAGGATACAGACAGTTTTGTTCCTTTCATCTCCTGTAAAGAAAAACTATTTCTAAAATGATCAGAAGCTCTGCTCAGCTGTTGTCTTTGTCTTTCATTCAATCACCCTTGGCTCAGATCCACCACATTCCTTTGGTACCATTCTGTCCCCCAAAAACAAGAAAAAAAGAAACAATAAATGAAAGAAGTAAATCACATACTAAAACAGGGCATTGATATGGCATCAGCCAGAAGCAAAAGGCATGTGAGCTTGGGAACGGTCGAAGCATTTATCTGCATTTCATACGTCATTGTTTTTCCAGCAACTTCAAGCACTTACCAGTAAGCCGGCACTAGATTTTGGTAACAAACATTTCTAAGTCCTCTTAGCCTCCAACTTCAACAGATGATGCCAGCATCTGGGAAACACATGGCAAAAAAAAAAAAAAAAACAACAACTCTATAGCCTTCATGGCTTAGGTTTATGTAAAGCTGCAAAAAAAATAAACTTGACAAAGGCATGGAAAGGTAATCCTTTGTTTAAATCCCAAAGTAAATAAAAGAAATACATGGCTAAAGTCTTTTGGGCAGTACACAATAGAAAAAAAGCAGTTCTAAATCTTTCAAGTTACAGCTAAGCTGTAAAAAAAAAACAAAAAAAACACGACAAATACATAGAAAGATAATAATTTGTTTAAAGACCCAGACTAGATATCAGAAACTACCTAATGCTTCATATTAGGTGAATCTCCATGATATTACTCTTCTGAACCATTTTTTTCTTTTTTCTCATTAATATTTTGTCTGATGCACATTATTTCAGCACGTATTTGCAGTCCACAGTAAATGAATTGCTTTGTTTTCATACTCTGCTGATAAACTCCTCATGTTGTACCTTCCTGAGAACATTATCAGTGTAGTACGAGAACGCACACACACACAGCAGGAACTGTAACATCGGTTTTAATCTTCAGATTCTTATGAGCAATAGATAACACTTCAAGCAGCATATTCAGATAAAATCGCATTTACAAATTATGTTCAACGGCCTTACTACTTCCCTGGACACAGCGCGCCCTTATCCTTTACTGACCAATACCTGTCCATGATATAAAGCTTCTATTGCTAAGTAACATAGCCTTAGGTATCTATTAAATATAGTGTTAAATATGCTGTTTGTTGATTTGCCTATTCATTTGAAACGTGTGTATTATAGCTAATGATGTGTTCCCAAAAATCCATTTTCAGTGGCTCTTTGGGGTAATGCATATGTATTCAGTTATGTTTTTTGACCAGGTTAGTCCCACAAAGCCAGCTGCCACTTTTCAAGGAAGACCCACTGCGTTATTCATACTAACTAAAGGAAATTTGGGGGGAGGGTACCAGAGAACTTCCTCTTCTCTTCTTTTGATAAGTGCATCAGGATATTTTACATCCACCTGAGCTATCCATAGCTCTGGCAGATCTCAGTTTAATGTCTCATATAAAGGACATCACAATCAGGAGTGCAGCATCCCCCTTATGCTGTACAGGTTACTGCACTGCTCTGCCAGACATGGAAAATTAATTCAAGTTCCTGAAACAGGAATAGAACCTATAACCTTCTGAGCTTTGAGCACCAAAGGGAAGGGTGCTATGTGCTGTGCTACTGACATTGAAATAAGGTTCTCTAAAACCCTTAAATTTAGCCCACTAAACTTAGAAGCTCACTGTCATTTCTGTGACCAGACTGCATATGCCCTTGCTGATTATTGCTTTAAATATACTTAAATTAGTCTCTTGAAGTATATGTGATATAATGTTTTTACTAACTCTGAAACTTTTGTGAATACAGTAACTGTTATCAGGCATATAAGTTAAGTGACACAATCATCTGTACTCCTACTAATCAACCTCATTAAAGTGTATATAGCACATTGTAGTACATGTTGCACACTATATATTCCACAGGTAATCTTTTGTTACTTATTTTGTTCAGAATGCATTGGGTATATTTTTGTCTATGTAGTTATACATGCACTGTGTTAGTTTACAATACTGTTTTATACAAACTATATGACAAATTGCCATAGCATTTTCATATATAACTAGTTCTTACTTATGAAAATCTCACTTTTTGCGATTATTGTCCTACCATGAACTGATAGACTACCCATTCTATGCCATCTGATACATATTGTCTTACCATGCTCTGTAAATTACCCTTGGGGAAGGGCTGCTTAATAATGCAGTAGCATGCATTCATTTAGTAATATTCATTTAGAACCATAAATTGTAAAATTCACTCTACCCTGCATATGCTACTCAAAAGCGTAGCTAGGGTGGAATGAAGAAGGCAGTCAGTCACAACCTGTCAGGTGGTGCAATCTGCTGACTGATCAGAAGGGTTTTAGTTTCTGTAATGGCATTTCTGAATGCCACTATGGAAATGCTGCTTTTTTAGGACTAAATCTCTTTCTTCATTTTGTAAAACGTGTAGCAAGCTACAGATTTTTAAAGCAAGAGTAGAGCCAGATTGTAGAATGGACATAACAGACCTTTTGTTTTTCCTGCTCAACTTGAGTCAGGGTGTTAGGTCAGAGTGGCACTGGACACTGACTAAATTTCTTATAGCACCATGATTGGGACTTAGGGTATTTCTACCATAGCATATACAGGCAATATCTACCATCAGGACAATTTTTCTGCATCATCCTAACAGCAGATATGATGCTCTATTGCTCATAATACTTAGAGAGACAGGGGTCAAGAAAAGGAAATTGTAGCAACATACTATGTTAATAGTAAGCATGACATGGCCTGACAAAGTTGAATATTCTGGAAAATTATTGCAAAATGTAGTTGTGTGGACCCCCACCCAAATGGAATATCATACACCTCATAGTTCCTACAATATCATTTTGCATTGACCTGCATGTTTTTGTAGAGCTGAAGTGATGTAGTTTTTTTAGAGACATATATTATATGTGGTACTGAAATTATGTAATTTTAACGTATTACATACATACAGTACTGAAGCAATGTCAGTCTGTACTGGCAGATATTACATAAGTATTGAAGTGATATTTTGTACTGATGTGCAGACAGATATCATGAGTAATGGATCACTATGTTTGCTGTTGAGATGATAGAGCAAAACATGAAATATATGCTGCAACTACACTATTGTAATGCAGTGAAATACTTTTGCACTAATGCTTATTATATATAGTATTGTGGTGTCATTTTTGCACTGCCATGCCTTATATAAAGTAGTACAATGATGTAATTTTGCACTAAAAGTGCATGCAATACTGTTGTGATGTCATAGCACCTGCAGTGATGCTGTTATATGTTATAGGTATTAACACGCATTGGCAACATGACCTTATTTGCCTGAAATGATGGAAAGCTGTAACTGTCTGCACTGTTCTGTTCTACATATGTAATATACACTGTGTGCATTTACCCTACAAAATAAAACAAAACCTAAGAAATTAGTTTTGCCAATATAAACATTGTTTTACAATAGCTTGTGTTTTTCTGTTATACATATTCTTCACCCTAAACACTTAAGTGGACAAAAGTATTCTGAGCATTATGAGCACCTCTGGCATTTTTGTTCTAACTGCTCTGCGTAAATCCCCTCAACGACTTTCACACCCCATCCCCTAACAAAGCATTTCATCATAGTCACCCACACATTCCTACACTACAACAATGTTACTAGATTAGCAAATATGTTGTTAACTCTGTCACTACTTCCTGTACAACTTTGAAGAAAAGAGCATCTGGACGTACTTGACATTGAATGCGTCATTTTAGCAGCAGCCACACCACTGTATTAGTGTAATACATTGTGTGTGTTTGTGTGTTTGTCATACTGAGGGATGGAATGTATGCGCTTTAGGAATAATGTGGAAGCAGTACTATTCTTGATATGAAGCAGATGTACATTGGTATCTAATTTCCATAGTTGCAAATATTTATGCTTCTATGTAGCAGGAAAAGTAAGTTTTATATTTGGCAGGGGAAGTAAAAGTCTTAAAAGCATTTTTATTAAATAATATTTGTTCATTTATTTGTCTTCCTCAACCAACCAACCAAATAACTTTTTGAAAATACAATGTGCTTCTGGACTAGTCTTAGTGGCGGTTGAGGTAGAGCCGGGACATCTGTGCTGTCAGTGATTGGAGGAGAACCGTACTACATGGACATCCTTATTTCAGAGCAGCAGTGAACTTTCCAGTAGAATTTTAGCCAAGCAGGAAGTCTGTGTGTGTGTGTGTGTGTGTGTGTGTGTGTGTGTGTGTGTGTGTGTGTGTGTGTGTGTGCGGGCATGTGCACATGAGTGTTTCTTCAACAAAGAGAACATTTTTCCTGGGAAACCTTTGCTTATAAGAACTGGAAATGAGTGTCATATTTTTATCATTCTATAGTAACTATACCAAAGTAATACTAAGCCTTCAGTGATATTAAGGATTTTAAATGCTCAAGTCTTCTGTTTCTTAGTCTGTTCCTTTCCTTAAGAAAGTTGTGAAAGTTGTTAAGGATTCCATTTAATCTTTTCAACATTGCAAGGCCAGCAAATATCTAAATATAATTCATAGTCTAGTGATGGTGTTGAATTCTGCACCTCTGCAGTCCATTTCAGTTGCAAAGGATTATGAGATGTCAGTTTCATAAACCAGCATCTTAGGTAACAATGCAATTATCTCAGTAAATTGTACTAAGCGGTAATAAACAGTAGCAATGAGGGTAAATTTTACATTTGGTTGTGATGTCCTTGTTCAGCTGACTTCTGCTTGCACTCATTCGAGCCATATATATGATACTTTCCCATTATATGTCCAACTATTGCTTCACACTGATGTGCCTTGCTGCTTACCAATTTTAGTCTCAACCTTTCACCTTAATCATGAGACTCGTCTTCCAGAAAGATACTGAACAGAAAAGTGTACTGTTTCTAGCACAACTGTCACAAAGCTTGATAAATGGAAAGTCAATGAACAAAACAAGAGCCTTTTCAAATACAGAAGCTGTTGTTTTGCAGTAGGCTGCTTTTGTCTGGCTAAATAAAGAAAAGAGAAAAACAAACAGGGCCATGTGGTTAGAAACTGCAGCTCCATCCAAGAATGACTCATTCTCCCACATTAAGTATTAAGGCCATTGCTGCTGACAAAGATGTTCATTTGCTGACTGGCTTCTTGCATCCATAAGATCATTGTATCCAAGATAAGTGCTTTTTTTCTCTAACTTTTTCTTTTTCTCAAAACTCTAAGTTCACTGAGTAGGAATGCTATTTCAAACTCAAACACAGTCATGGTTTTCTCGGTCACTACAAGTAAGGCTTGACATTCCAGAGTGAAAACCTGAAACGTAATGCACTTCCAAGGGGCAGTTGCTTCTGCATGTTATTTGTGCAGAGCTGGTTGCATGGCTTCTGCAGAATGACCCTCCGGGTAGTTAAATCTCCAGTCCTTTAGTTACAGTCACCGAGCCATTATCCTACATGTAGTAAAGTGCCATGAATTTTAACACTTGTTAAAATGATATGTGTTAAAACAGCAATACTATTTTTGTAGTTGAAACAACTGTAGTTTTATTCGAAATCAAAGTAACAATATTATTCTACCTGAGGTTAAAAGAAGAACATTCTAATGTAAGTCTGATAGACCCATGTTTGTAATTAAAGGGACAGTGTACCCTTTCCCTAAACATATACTGCTATAAAGTGCAAAATAAGCATAAGTACTAATTGCAGATTTACAGAAATTCTGTTTAATATAAAAGTTCCACATTCAGTATGCAAGATAAAGTATCATCTCAAACAAAATGTCCATGTTATTTTGTCATCACATCTGGAACTTTTATAAGGTGCTATATTTCACATGTTTTATCATGTATGTATGTATGTATGTATGTATATCAATAAAGAATACACATTGCCAGATGACTTACTGAAGGATCA
>NC_056745.1:116161758-116174258 GCF_019279795.1 Protopterus annectens
TGATTGATTACATGACAGTAACCATGAAACAGTGGCAGACCACTTTGCAATTAAGCCATGATAAAGGAAAGATTATTATCCCAGGGATAAAAATCCAAAGGGGGATATTCCAGGGCAACTCCCTGTCACCATTGCTATTTTGCCTTGCCATTAATCCATTAAGCTGTTTACTTAACAGCGTAGGTCATGGCTATAATGTGGCTTCTAGAAAACAACAAAGTATAATGATTTCTCATCTTCTCTTTGTCGATGATTTAAAATTGTATAGCTCATCAGATGAGGAATTGAAAGCACAGCTACAGGTTGTAAAAACTTTTTCAGATGATATTGGAATGTTATTTGGTCTTGATAAATGTGCAAAAGCAACCTTTAAAGCAGGAAAACTGCAGCACCAGGAAAACATCAGTTTGGGACAAGAATGTGATATAAAAGAACTTGAGCAAGAGGGGTGTATAAATACTTGGGAATTGATGAAGGATCTGCAATAAAACATGAACAAATGTGAATAAAGCTTAGTAAGGAGTACTTTAGAAGACTTAAATTAATCCTGAAAACAGCATTGACACCTAGGAACAAGATCCAAGCTATAAATCAATTTGCTCTTCCTGTCCTAACTTATAGTTTTGGAGTGAGTGACTGGCCCCAAAAAGAGTTGGATAGATTGGATATTAAAACAAGAAGGATGCTTCATGCTCACTAAAGGATTTATAAAAATCAGTGCATACCAAGATTATATATTTCCCGTTCTGAAAGAGGGATGGGCCTCCTTGAAATTGATTACATGTATAGATCTGCAATCGTGGGAATCCACGCATATCTACTGACCTTACAAGATCCAAATGTGGTGAAAGTTTTGAAACATGAGGAGAATAAATCTAAGATGACATCTCTGCTTAATTTAGCAGAAGCATATCAATGTCAAGCAGGAATGGAAATCAAATCAGAAGTGGATAAAAATCAGGCAGCAACTGAATGTGCTAAAAAAAAAAAAGAAAGAATATAAGGTGAAGGATCAGATGAGAATGCAAGAAATGTGGAAAAAACATAAATATAGTTGCAAGTATAGAAAACTTCTGGAAGAGCCTCATGTTGATCAAGAACGAACACAGGAATGGTTAAGGAGAGGTGAATTTACATCAAGAAATGAAAGGTTAATATTGGCAGCCCAAGATAGTGGGCTACATACACGTTGGTTTACTAAGTCTATTAAACATGTTGGAGAAACAGATATATGTAGGTTTTGCGGAACTGAATTGGAAACAGTCACAGACCTTATTGCTGGTTGCGACTCTCTTATGGCAGACAGACTGTATACCAAAAGGCATAATAATGTGGCGAGTTTGTTACACTGGAGACTGTGCAAACATTATGATATCGAAGTGGCTGAAAAACACTGGAAACATGAGCCACAGAGAATCATAGAAAATGATGAAGTTTACATCACATGGGATCACCCAATACCAACAGTCCAAAAGATAGATGCTAGAAATCGGATATAGTGGTCCAAGAAAAGAAGACAAAAGTAGCATTGATCATTGAAATCGCCACACCTAGTGACTACATTGTCTTGTATACAGAGAGACACAAAGTCATAAAATACCTCGATCTGCAGGCAGAAATGAGAGCCATGTGGAAGAAAGATACCCAGACAGTTCCAATAGTAGTAGGAGCAACTGGTCTTATAAAAAAGAATTTACAATCGTATTTAGATATGTTACCAATTCATGTAACACCATATGAATTGCAGAAGGAGTCATTACTGGGCACATTGCGGGTGCTGCGAAGAGCACTTTTGGCTAACATCAAAGAGTGAAACAATACTAATTTCATGAACTTTAATTGTACTTTGACTTGGGAATGGGGTCCATTCCCGTCATGGTATTAGAAACTCAAAAGACTTGGAGAAATGAAAACGATACATCTGCCTTACTGCATTAGGAAGTACATCCACCTTGTGTCACATATTCAGGATGAGTGGGAATATTTGCTTTTACTCAGTATAAACAAGCCACCACTGAGCAGGCAAGCAATCTGGCATTTCAGGTAGTGTGTGTGTGTGTGTGTGTGTGTGTGTGTGTGTGTGTGTGTGTGTGTGTGTGTGTGTGTGTGTGTGTGTGTGTGTGTGTAATGCCTCTAAGTAAATTTGCTCATAGTTAAATCCAGAGCCTTGGAGGGCAATGACTTGGGCTTCAACCATCCACACCAGTTCTCCTTTGATTGATATATATTTATATTTTTTAAATCACTGAGACTGCAGCCTGCCAGTATCAGTTATAGTTTTATTGCTGCATGGTGTTAGTGGTGCAACAGGCAGCACATTTTCTTTGGTGTAGAAGACTGTGGGTTCTATTCCACCACCACGTAGATTCACTGCTGGCACTGCAGCGGAGTGCTGCACTACTGAATGTGTTGCCTTTTATTTATTGATATTTGGTAACTGGGAAAGTCCAACTGGGTCAGAAACTCATTTTCTGTGGAGGCCCAGGAGAAAAGCTCCAACAGTAATGATAAAGTGACGCTTACTGAAAAATATACAATATCAGATTATAAACAACATAGGATAGATGCATGAGCTGCACTAGGATGGTAAAGAAATACATATTAAATTACATATTAACATTTGGGATAGAAAAAATTAACATCACATAAAATATAATTTTCCATATATAAAATAAAATAGATTATAGGTATTAGTAAGAAGCATATTACCGTTTGATGGGAGGAGATGCTAAGCTATGGGCCCTTCTACTTGAGTTGGTGGCAACTGTCTAAAAGAGTAGGGGAAATTCCCTGATGTTGTAGCCAAATTCCCTAAAAGTATAGATACCACTTTGGGTCTTCCCTGAAAAGAAGCAGCTAGCCTACTGGGAATAACCCAGTTAAAGAAGGATAAATAAAATATATTTTGATGTAAAACCTGTTACTCTATTAACTTTTCAGTGATTTAGAGTAGTCTGCTCTTATCTGTCTCCACTTTTGCATGCCTGATTTTGCCTCATATTTCTTCCCTGTTCTTGAGCAAGTCACTTTACCAGACAATTCTTTGGGGCAACTTGAAATCTGGGCTAGGCTTCTCAATAATCACCTGGACTGCAAGCCTTGTAACTATCTATTTAAGATGTGAAGGGAGGAAACTGATTGCAGAAAATAAGAGCATCGTCATATGAGCCAAGTTCTTTGGATGTGGTCTTTGGCTTCCTTGTTCTGTTGAATGTTTACAGTGAGTAAATTGGTCATTATGAAGTCTATGAGTTTAATGTTATATTTAACTATGAATACCTTCTTAATTTAGCTTATGTTTGCAGACACACCAGTATGAAATGCATTGGGTTTGGGCTACAATAGCTTGTCTAGCACTTAATGCAGATGAGTAATGCTATAAGCTCTTAAAGAGCTGGCTTCCTTCAGTACATGGTTGATTCCTTCAGCAGCCTTCATTTGTCTTTTATTTGACTCTGCCAAGTTACTTCACCAGACAGTACTCCTGGACTGCTCCTGAAAAGGGACACTTGTGTCCAGTTGTGTCCAGTGGGCTGTCACAGGCTGACAGCAAATCTATTACACATTTGCCTTTTGAATTCCTTCACATAGACATTAATTCATATTTCACTATATGCTGCTTAAGTATGAATCCTAGCATATCTCTTTTTCTTACACTGCATAGGATCCCATTTGTCCACAATCCATCTATGACTCTGGAATTGTATGCTGCTACAATACAGCATTAGTAGCCTTTCAAGTAAGTCAGACCTGTACTAAGTGGCGCCAGATGGGAGAGCTATTCTTGATGACAGAGGAGGCCTGGTAAGGTCAAAAATGGATATACATGTAATGAAACCATGCTGTAAACAGTAATATTTCTGATTTTTGTATGACTTCTGAGTTGTTGAAGACTAGCTGCTACACCACTTATATTGCCTTTAATTGTTTTGCTTTATTCATTGCACTTAAGAATGAATTAATTCATTAACAGGTCTGGATTCTATAACATAGTGTAAACATGTTGCACTTTAGTAATATATTTTTGCAGTACCACCTTTAAAGCCTCCAGCAGTTGTAAATGAGTGGACATTTGTTGGGTCATATAGTCTGGATTATTTGTAGTGGTGATCAGAACTGTCTAATCTTCAGCATTCATTATATAGTCATGATTGCATATTACTGTCATACAGTATTTCCTACAACACTGGATTGTAAAGGATTTTAGTGTTTAGTTAAAAACTGTTCTTCTTGTGGTTAGCACAAAGGACTAAAGCTTCAACATGTTAATATGCTACATACTGTAGCAAGGGTACAGCGTTTGAATCCATCCATCTTCCTTTACCTACTGTGACCTTGAGCATGGCACTTAAGCAAACAATGCTTTGGAAAAATTGAGAATTTGGTGTAGGCACCTGAATGGTCTCCAGGGCTACATAGGTTCATTGGTTAGTACTAAGCTAACTGCCCTTGTGAGCCATTTTAAGCCTAGCCAGTTATCCCTTGGGAGACTCAAACCATGCACCTTGTGTTTGTAAGGCAAACACCTTACCCATTAGACCACCCTCCCAACCCCAGGTAACTATAAACCTGATGTCATTGTTTGCCAGCGATTCCCTATTGCATAGCTGATCTAGCTCAGGAAATGTTATTACAATATCACCAGCACCACCTAATGCTTTGTGTAATATAGGCAGTTTACTCTTCAAGAGCAGCAAACACTACATTTGTATATGAAGCACTGAAATGCAAAGTTGTTTGCCTGCAGCAACATCTGCATTAGTAATAGTTCACTTTAACATTCAGATGACTTTTATGTCTGCAGAGACTTAGCTTATGTTATCAGGTGGTGAATATTTCTTATTGTCTCATAAATACTGTTATTCAAACTGTGCTAAACATGGTTGGATCTTATGGTTTGAAACTAGTGATCTTTATGCAGTTTCATGTAGGTCATCCAAGTAAAGTACTTGCAGATTTCTTCATAACAATAAGAGGTGTAAACCCACTCAACAAACTGGCTATAACTGCTGGTAGGGATTGGGGTGGGCCTTTCTGTTGATTAAACTTCCGTATTCTTTTATCATATGGTCATTTTTAAACAGTCTTTAATCTGACTTTGCAAAACTGGTGCGCATGAGTGTGAATTAAACTGACATGCTTTGGCTAATGTATTTATGTGAGAAACAAATTTGAAATATGTGACTTTAGTTGTTGTTATTAATTTTTGACACAGACATCTGAGAAGGATTCAGTCAACAATGTAGCAATAATTGCTGGGTTTGGGAATGACCGTGGATAAAAATGGCTGCCCTTGCTGAGCAGATAAAGTTACAAAAGTCAGTCTGTCTTTGCAGGACTAATGTGCATATGTGCAAAGCAAATTGGAATACTTCCTGTGAGCATTTTTAACACAATCTGACATGTGATGTGTATGCAGTTGATAAAGCATCTGTAACTGAGATGAGTATGGATACTTGAGGATTATAATGACAGCAGTCCAAGTAGTCTTTTATGGTTGAAATGTCCTTAAATGGGTACTTTTTCATGTATGTTCATACTTTTTGCTTCACTGTTTACTGGAAAAATGTTAAACACTACAAATTTAAAATGCACTCTAAGAAATGTTGCTGTATTAAACAAGAAATATAATTTAAAAAAATCAGAAAGGTTAATCAAAGAACACATGCTTTTATGCATGATCCTAAAAATGTGTGCACGGGACCCATGATTTGAAAATAAGCCAGGGCCCAAAGTACACTTATTCTGCCACTGACCAGATGCATTTTCAATGAATTTGAGTTTCAGGGGAAGATACGTTTATTGTTGCTCATGCTAACTCAATTTTCAGTGCGAGACAGTTTTGCTTTGTTTAGCAGGGGTCATTAGTGTTTGTGCTGTAAAATTTGAAATAAAAGTTTTAAATTAAATCCAAATCTCTATAATCATTTTCAAAGTAAAGTAGAAAATGGTGTGCTTGAACAGTGTTTATGATAATTCCTGAGAGATAGCCAAGTAACGGGACAATGGAATTGCTGTGGGGAGGGTAGCTGGTCCACTACATTGCCTTGGTCCCTATTTGAGCATGATCCAGCTCTGCAGAGAGCTTGATCCTCCACACACACACACACATAAAATATATGCTTTTTTGATGGTATGGGTTTTGAGCATTTCTGCTCAGTCTGTTGATGTTCAATATTTCACTCATTCAGCCAAGCAACACACACCACTATATATATATATATATATATATATACACACACACACACACACACACACACACACACACACACACACACACACACACACACACACACACACACACACACACACACACACACACACACACACACACACACACACATATATATATATATATATATATATATATATATATAGGTATTTAATTTTATCGAATGACACTAATATCGACTTGAATGATGTTGACAACAAATGACTGATATGCATGTCAGCTCACTACTAAGCATGTACAAGTATCAATCTCGGCATATGCTAAAAACTTAATGGAGCTCACACTATAGTGGGGATCAGGAAATGTACCCTTTCCCTCACTGCAGTGCGATCTCAGAGTTTGTATATATAAATAGCAGGGGGTGTGGGGGGTAGTACAGATAGTTTCAGTAAAGTCGACATTCCTGAGATGTCGACTTTCCTATATGTGACATAGTCCATAGTCATGTTTACCTGTCTGTGTCTACTATGGCAGTATATTCTTTTATACGTTACCTAATTAGAATATTTTTCTTGACAGGTGACTTGTATTGTCATGTGTGATGCCCATGCACTGGCCCAGTAATCAAGGAGCCTCAATCCTCACCACTAGCACCAGTGAGGGCCGTCCACATTGGGAGGAAATCAAGTACACACACAGTAAAGCACAATCTCCCTTAAGAGCACACAGAGATCACAGTCAGTCTGGGGCTGGTTTCTCCCTTTTTCTTCAGATCCCCAATAAGACTCCCCACTGGCACAGCTATAGGGTTCAGATCTCAGCCGAGTGGTCAAGCCAAAACCTCCAGCACCCTCTCTGTCCAACCAGTGCTTCGTGTCCCTACCCAAGTAGCACACACACACACACACACACACACACACACACACACACACACACACACACACACACACACTTTAAGATTTGAGTTATATACAAACACACAGACACTCCTGGGGAAGGCTGGCACAGGTTCTCCAGCTATGCATCCTTCCGCCCAGACTATAAGGTAGTACTGACTGCCACCAACCACCCTTATCAGCTACTATAAAGGCCCTTACCAAAGGGTGTCCAATTCTACTGTGCAATGTTATTATTATCCAATTGGTAAGTGTGACTAAGACTTGAAGGCTATTTAGGAGTGGCCTATACAGTGTCACCAAATACATGCAAGTACTATTAAGAGCTTAAATATCTCTACACACAAACCAGCCACAGTTAAAAGGTTTAAAATATTTAATAATAAATAATAAAAACACAAGACAATACTTATTCATTCCACACAATGACACTAGAGAGTTCAGAAATCACAGGAAATACTTTAAAACAACATTGTAGGGTTTTCTGAAATAAATATAGAAAACAGCTAGATTAATCTTCCTATTTCTATCTATCTCTAAGAGAAATACTATGATCTAATCCTACTTACAAGGCAAAGTGCTGGTGAGTTGTCAGCTTCAGGACAAAATGCAAAATGCTGTTCTTTCTTGCTGTCCCTAAACTGATAATACACAGTACTGCTGAGTCATTTCAGATTACATCATTCTTGTCTCTTCTCTGATTCAGTTCCCAGGCTAACAGAACTTAAAATGTAACATTTCTTTGATCTGCACCTGCCAGGAAGCCACAGCATTAAAAGACACTTTTCATGTGAAACCTAGTAATTATCTCTGCCTTAGCACAATAGAAAGAATTTCTGGCTCAGACATCCTGTCTCCAAGCTTGAGATCAAACACAGTCATAACATCCTTTAATTATCAGCTTTCTTCCATCAGGGTGCGCTGTGGTTACATTTTTGGAAGCTTCAGAACATAACAGTTTTCCTACATTTGTTACACAAGTCTGTGGATCATATTAATATTTGCAATGACATAGAATTATTTACAAAATTCTATCTAGTTAGGCTGGCAGCCTTCACATCATGTAATATGTTTTGGTCCTAATCAGATGAATGTTTGCTCTATTTAACTTAAACAAAGTATGTTAACTGCCATTTATAACCTTATTCTTGGCAACTACTAAGCAGAATTTTTAGATTTAAAAGCCTTGTACAGCTAGGGAATTCTGGTGAGCACCTTACCACGAATGACCAGCCAATCCACACCCCACCCTACCCATCCATGGCTCAAAAGTGTTCTTTCCAAAATTTATGATATCTGCTAAATCCTTTACTGCTTCAACCCCTTCTATTACTCCTATAGAGCCCAAAGCCAGAAAAGTTGAAAACAGACTATTTCACCATAAACTTCTGTAAATATCTTATCAGCATTTTCCCCTGAATTGGCTTTATACTTACTGATTTTTTTTGCTGCATTCTTTGTCTCTGGTGTAGCCGCCTACCCCCTCATATTACTTCATGTCCTACCTAAGTCTATACCAGTCCCCTAGAACCTAGAGCGCCATTTTTAAATGAACTATTCTACCTATCTGGCCTCCCTCTGTACCATGGCATTCCTGTTAGCGCGCTCATCAGAAAAAACAGGTAAGTTGCACAAATACAATTTTGCATTGCAGACTCCTATACTTAAGATATATATTTTAACAAGAGCATGTTTTTTATCTTGTGGTTGGATCATTTTTGTTGTAATCAATGAACTGTAAGCAGAACTATTATGTACATAAACTGCATGTTATGTTTCGCATGTAAAGGTGTTAGACACTGTAACCAACATTTACTGCTACTGTTACATTGTTACATTGAGATATTGCCACTTTTATAGAATTGGATCCAGTTTGACTGTATTATGCAATGTCCTGCTGAATGCTGAATGTTGTTTGCTGTATTTTTTTCTTTAAAGTTAGCTTGCAGCTGCTTAGGTCCTTGCTGAAGATGGCATGCTTTTTAGGAGTGTGTATCTGCTAAATCTTTTACTGCTTCAACCCTTTCCCATTACTGCTATAGAGGTCAAAGCAAGAAAAGTTGAAAAAAGACTATTTCACCATATACTTCTGTAAATATCTTATCAGCATTTTCCCTTGAATTGGCTTCATACTTACTGATTTTTTTTACTGCATTCTTTGTCTCTGGTGTAGCCCTGCTCAATTTGCCCTTGCTATGCTCGGGCTCACTTTGCTCTCTTCTCACCCCCATTCCCACCCAGCCCCATATAATTTCCTTTATACCTAGCCTCTACTTCCTCCCTCTAGCTATCTCCTCCCCTTCCTGTACACAAGTTACCTCCCACACCCTATTCTTAATGTACCTAACCATATCTCACCTATTACCTCTTACCAAACTCTATATCCCAGCCACTCTAAACTAACTATCCATCATCTGTCAACTAAAATACCTCTTCTCATTTTAAACAATGTCACTCTCTATCACCCCTATTCTACTTCTACCACTACAACTACTCCTCCTCACTATCTCAGCACCTCCACCATTCCTAACCCCAATCAATAAGGTCCCTACCTTCCCTCACTTACATACTTTCTCTTCCCCTCAGCAACCTGTAGATACCTCTGCATCCATCCTTCCTACCAACAAATCCTTCCCAAAAATAAAAATCCCTCCCTCATACCATCCTTCACCTAAATCCAGAGCAAGGCACCTCAATGACCACCCACTTAAAAGAAAGCCATACTATTTTCCAAGGACTGTGCTCATATCAGGTGATATACATCCCAATTCCAGTCTTATTACTAACTCTTTCAACCCACAAAGCACTCCTCTCAACTACAACCAGTCATTCATACCTAACAAGCATCTATCTTTCTATTCTATCAATATTCAAAGTATTCTAAACAAAGTAAGCCAATTTCATGCATGGGTATCTCAACATAACCCAGACATTATCTCTGTTACAGAAACTTGGCTTAAACCCCAAAATCAAGATAAAGACATTTTCCCTCCAGGTTACAACATCCTCCGCCAAGACTGCATTAAGAGAAACGGTGGCGGTGTTGCTATAGTTTACTCTAATAAACTCATTCTCTCCCATCCTAAACAGCCTTTTCCCTCCTTCTCACCAGCCAAAATACTGGCAGCAAACCTTAAGCGTAATGACCATAATACCATTACAGTAATAGCCATATATATTCCACCAGGGGACAACATTCCCCTACTGGAAAATTTACTTTCATATTTCTCCCAAAACATCCCTAATGAAACTATCCTCCTTGGAGATGTAAACATTAATTGGATGAATCTCAATATTCCTAACTCTCAGCATCATATACGTCTCTACAGATTTACACAGCTAATCACTCAACCTACTCACACCAATAAAACGCATTGTCCGAGCTCCCTGATAGACTAGATACTAATTTCAAATCCCTGCAAGTACCATAATCCAGAAACTCTATATGACTTCCTCAGTAAATCACTCACCTATAAAAGTGCTTAGATATACCACTCATCTCTCAAAGCCACACCAATTTATTACCTGCTGAAAACTTTCCAACTTTAACCCCAAGACATTCCGAACTCTTCTCTCTGGCGTTAACTGGGAATTCCTTAAACAGCTTCCACTAGATGATGCAGTAAATGTATTTAACTCAACTTTCTTACTATTTTAAACTCCATTGCCCCACCTAGAAAAGTTTGAATAAAAGCTAACATTTCACCTTGGTTATCTAAAACTACCCACACCCTTATAAAAAGCAGAGATACGGCTTGGAAAATATGGGTACAATTCAAACTTTCTGCTGACTTGCAAAAGTACAAAAAACTTCATAATCAAACAAAAAAACTCAGTAACAATGACAAAAAAATCCCCCAACAACATTAAAATCTGATCCAAAAAAAGTCTGGAATGCTATAAACCAGATACTACACCCTGGCAACCCAACCTCACCAAACCAATGTCCTGATAAGTCCCCTGCAGAGACTGCCAATACTTTTAACACTTATTTTATTGAATCTATTTCCAAGCTATTTAACACCACCCCCTCTATCCACAACTCTTCCAACCTCCCTGAACTGCCCCCAACTGCTGACTCAATTAACTCCCCCTCTCTCAAATCTGTCCCTACTATATTAAAGCTCTAGTCTCCAAACTCAAATCATGCTCTGAATCAGCAGACCATGTCCCTTCATACATTCTCCAGACTACTACACACTCTCTGGCTGTGCCTGTATCTATCATTAATCGCGCCATCTCTGAATCTAAAGTTGCAACTATCTGGAAACAGTTCTATACTCTTCATATTCATAAAGGAGGAAACTCCACAGAAATATCTAATTTCAGACCTATTGCCATCCTCTCCTCTCTCTCAAAAATACTTGAGAAATGTATACACAAACAAGCAATGCATCATCTTTTACAAGAAAAACTTCTCACTCCTACCGAGCATGGTTTCTGTCCTAAGTGCAATACCACCACAGCTCTTTTATCCTTCTCAATACTATTTCTCTAGCCAAAGACAATCACAAACTCATATTTTGCCTATTTCTTGACCTCTCAAAGGCTTTTGACACTGTCTCACACTCTTTATTACTTAACAAACTCACAGACCTCAACTTCTCTCCTGATACAGTAGCATGGTTCTCCAGCTATCTCACTGACAGACAGCAGTCAGTCAAATGGGACTCTGCACTTTCTTCCCCCTTCATGTAAAAACTGGTGTTCCCCAAGGATCCATTCTTGAACCTCTACATTTTAATATCTTCACCAACTCACTCTACTCCTCTTGTCCTCAGTCTATAATTGTCCAATATGCAGATGACTCTACACTCATCACTATTCCAAACTCCCCCTCTGAACTCTTATCAACTACCCAGACATCCTTCAACTTTGTTGAGACTTGGCTCAAAAAACACTAGCTTATCCTCAATCCTAAAAAAACAAAATTGCTTCCTTTACCATAACATCCTTAAACAATACTCCTATTGAAGTCGATACAAACACAAAGACAAACTACTTGGTATCACCATAGATGACCAACTAAAATTTGATCTACATATTAACAATTGCACCAGAAAAACCCATCAGAAGCTAGGACTTCTGTACAGAAATAGTAAATTCCTCACTACTGAAGCCAGGCATACTCTTACTCATGTCTATCTTCTTCCTTGTCTAACTTACTGCTCCCAAATACTTACTAATCTAAACTCATCTCTACTTACCAAACTAGAAACAACCTATCACAAGGTAGTCAGATTCACAGATCAACACACACATAAATCTCATCACTGTCTCTCCCTAAAATTCCTAAACTGGCTTGAACTACTTCACCTGCTACTCCAATCTCAGCTCCAAATGATACACTCCATTCTATATCAACCATCTTACTGCCCAGTATCATCTCTCATTGCCCATTACTCTCCTACCAGACATCTCAGAAGTGCAAC
>NC_056745.1:116179258-116184258 GCF_019279795.1 Protopterus annectens
AGTACACCAGTTAATGGTATGTTCAGTACATCCTAATGTTTCTAATTGTTGGATTAGTTTGATATGTGATACAGTGTCAAAAGCTTTGGCTAGATCTAATAAAACTATTGATGTCAGTAGATCAGAGTCCAAAGCTTTGTTCAGAGTATATGTAAAAGAAAGTAAGGCTGTAATAGTACTATGTGCAGGGCAGAAACCATGTTGGGTTTGAACTAAGAGATTATTGTCTGTAAGGTGTTTTAATAGTTGGGTATGTATACACTTTTGTAGTATTTTAGATAATGGTAACAGAATGGAAATGGGTCAGTAGTTTGTTAAGTTGTTAGTATTTCCACCCTTATGCAATGGGGTTATAATAAACTTTCAAATTTGAGGGGCTGCGGATTCAGAGATGGATATATTAATTAGAATACTGATGAGATAGGCTAATGCATTTGCACCAAGTTTCAGGTATTCAGAGGGGAGGTTATCACCAGATAGAGAGCATGACCTAAGTTTAGATAGCAGTTTGAATATTAGAGAGGTAGGTATCAGTTTTAAGGAGAACTTTGAAATTTCTTGAGTATTGCTAGTGTTTTCTTTGTGAAGTGAGGGATGTAAGTTAGAATTCTCAGCAATATAGCTTGAATTACTTGTCAAATTTTTAGGGGGATTCCTTGTTATTGTTGAGGGTCTGTTGACAAGTTTAAGAATGGTGTCTATAAAGTGGGTATTAAAAATGTGGGCTATGTGTTCTGTGTCTTTGTCAGGTTATGGTGATGGGTTTTGTGTAGTTTCAGGATTAAGGCGTGAGTTGACTTGATTTCCAAAACTTTTTGGGTTGATTTTCTGATTAGATAGTTGTGAAAAATAATTTAATTTGTCATTTTTTTACTAATGCCTTAGCTTTATTGAGCAGTTGTTTGAAATAGATTTCATTTGCTTGTTTTTTGTTTTTACGCCATTGTTTCCAGGCCCATTCTCTGGAGAAAAGAACTTGTTTTGTAGGTTTGTGAGCCAAGGACCATGGCTGAGTTTTATTCTTTTGAACCTGATAGGGGCTAAAGTATTTAGTGTGTCAAGGAAGATCTTATTAAAATAGAATACAGCTTCTTTTAATTGTAACATTTTACTGGGGTCCAATTCTGAGCTTTTAGGGAGTTCTTGAAAGTTATTTGGTTGAAGTTAGTTAGATTTCTTGTTAATCTATATGTGTGGGGTTTGGGTATTTGAGTATGAGTTCTAATTGTATAGACTGGTAAATGGTCACTTAGGACATCAGGAGAGTACCAGTATTAGAGTATTTGTGTAGGTCTGATACAAGAATCCAGTCTAGGGTGGCCTCTGGTTGTTTATTTGGGATTCGTGTGGGTCCAGAAACAAATTGTGTATACCTGTGGAGATTAATACAGTTATCTGGGGATTTTAAGACTAAATGTTGCCAATTAATGTTAATATCACCTAAAATTATAGTTTCACAGGACATTTTATGAGTGGTCCAAGATAGAAAGCTTTCAAGCATAGGGATGTTTTGGCCTGGTGGAATATATAGTACTGCTATACACAGGTGTTTACTTTTGTTAATGTGTAGTGATGCTAGTAAGATTTCTATGTTATTGAACATTGGGATGTTTTTTGGGAAAGATAAAATGGTTAGGGAGTTGCGATATATTAAAGCTATACCCCACCCTTTCTTTAGAAGTCTATCTTTATGTAGGATACTATAACCAGTTGGAACTATTTCTGTATCGGATATATGTGCCTTTAGCCAAGTTTCTGTAACGGCTACGATGCCAGTGTTATGTTCTGAGAGCCATGCATGGAATTCAGTAATTTTGTTGCAAATACTGTGAATGTTAGTTGTCATTATAGATAATTTGCGAGTTTTAGGAGGTGGTAATAAGATGGGAAAAGTGGTATTAATGATTTTATGAGTGTGAGATGGGCCGGAATTAGGGTGTATGTCACCACTTTGAAATAGTAATAGTAGATGACTTGCAAGATAGGTAAAGAAGCTGGTTTTAGAAGAGGACCTAACTAATGTGTAAGGAAACATTTTTGATGTATTGTTGATGGGAAAACTCTAAATTTTGGGCTGAGTAAATTGCTAAAATTAAATAAGGATGATGAGATGCTAGAAAAGCCTTTTAAATTGGGTTGTGGTTTAGTAGTTATTGTGGCTGTTCTTGAAAATGGATAGAATTGCATGATGTGGCGAGAGGTTGCATGGGTTAGTATAGAAAGAGGAATACTTAAGGAGGGAGTGAAGATAAGTGAATAGACAATGTTGGTCATTTTGTATATTAACTGATAAAGGGTGTAGGTAAAAACTTATATAGTGTAAAGGGAAAAGGGCAGGGCTGTCTTAGGTTAGAGACCAGGGACGGGGTAATTGGATGAGGTGGGTTGGGTTTTGTATTTGGGTAGAGAGTATAAATTAAAGGAAAGTGAGGGTGGTTGGGAATGGGGCTAGGGTAGAGGAGGAGAGTGAGCCCAAGCGCAGTGTGGGCGAACAGAGTGGGCTTACACCCTGTTTGAGGATTAGAAGGTTTCTCTTAAGAAAAACAATCAATAGGAGTACATCACAGGTAGAAGTTGTATGCTGCTTATTAGTCTGCAATGGTAGCTTTTATTCTTTTTTTGCATTTGTATTCCCCTTTACTCTTTGTTTGCTACACGCTATGTAGCTAAAGATAAAAGTAGCTTGAGACGTTGCACTTTCTTTTGGTGTTCAGTTAGTGAAGAATACGTATTGAGGGTAGGAACTGAAGGCTCTGACTCTATTGATGGGGGCTCAATACCTTAACATAACAAAACATGTAAGTTAAGCAAAATATATCACCATTGAAAAAGATGAAAAGGGTGGGGGGCTAAGAGGAAGAAGGTTTGCAGCTGTTTCCCCTGGGGTATGCACACTAGCTGATTGTAACAGATTTTAATGAGGTAAAACAGTAATCACAAAAGCAGGCACCTACACTGTCCATAAGTGGCTACATCAGAGTGCCCGGAGTTAAAGCTGGGGTTGCACTCTTTATTTTTGATGATTATTGGTTAGAGTTTCCTTTGCTTTTAGCTGGAGTGAGAGGAGTCCTCACTCACACAAGTGGGGGGGGGCCCAAAGTGGCCAGGTGCTCAGTGGCGTAGAGCCACTACACCAGGAGGATTTCAGCTGCAAAAGTCAAGTCAAATTTCCCTCAAAGGTGAGAGTCAAGCCCTGTACATTGTGTCTGTGAGGTAAACACTTTAACCATTATACCAACTCCCAACCCTATAGGTTAGTACTAGGTTAGCTGCCCTTGTTGCTATTTTAAGCTTATATAATATTCCTAAAAGTGACAATCAAACCCTAACCTTTTGTCTGTGAGGTAAACACCATAATGGCAACCTTGTGTCTGGTCACCAAACCTCACTTGGCCATGCAACATTTTACTTGAATTGTTCTGGCTGAGTTGTTCAAATAGTTTGCTGTCAACCCACTGAAGTGCATTACAAAAAACAGTAAGTATATGCAGGCAAGACATATCAAACAAGAAGAATAAGAAAGCACAAAGGAAAACAGTCTTTGATATGCCACTTAAGCACAAAGGAAAACAGTCTTTAATATGCCACTTTAACAGGTTGAGTTCTTTTTGTAGATATACTACATGATCTACATGCCCTCCTATCTGCTGATTCATATACTGCCAGGTACAGACCCTGAAGGTGTTGTTATCCAGCAAGCCATGGACAGCCAGTGCATGTGTAGAAACACTGTGAAGACCTGCCATGAATGAATACACAAAAACAGAGTGCATAATAATAGTTGTATAATTCAAGCTGCACCTTGCATACAGCAGATAAAGTGTTAGGGATTGTGCATCCACTCCTGCATGGTGCCATCTGTGGAATCTGCCCAACAGGTAAGTGCATGCTAGATTGTGTATGTGTGTATGTCTGTCTGTCTGCTTGTCTGGATGGCTGTAGGTCAGACAGTGTTTGAGTTTGGTGCATGCATGTGTGTATGTATGTGTGTTCTATGTGTCAATGTATGTGTATGAGGATGTGTGCATGTATGTGTGCGTGTGTGTGTGTGTGTGTGTTTCATGTGTCACTGTATGTTTGTGTGTGTGTGTGTGTGTGTGTGTGTGTGTGTGTGTGTGTGTGTGTGTGTGTGTGTGTGTTCCATGTGTCAATGTATGTTTGTGTGTCAGAATGTGTGTGTGTGTGTGTGTGTGTGTGTGTGTGTGTGTGTGTGTGTGTGTGCATGTGTCCATGCAGTCGTCAGTTAGCACTACATGCCTGACACTCTTAGTTGCCAGTAGTACACTTTCACTCTGTTAAGTGGTAGATCAGCTGTATCACACTACACATGCCATATGTACAACATACATACATACTTCCCAGCTCCTCTACCTAGAATTAAAGAGTGTTTCACTACCAATTCAGCAGCCCAAGTTAGAATAGCTGCTTGGGTGCTTGATGAGGATGTTGTGTGGGTAGCAGGACAGAAAGGGAAGAAGTATGGTCTATATGTCTCCCTAGTAGAGGATGTGTAATTTCTGAAGCCATCTGTCCCTTACCTTGGTGCAGCCTACCTCTGGAGAGATGTACCTTAATATGTGAATGCTGAGAGAATATGAGGCACTATAAGATGAGTTATTGTACTCAGCTTGCAGTTGGAAAACAGTGAGCTGTAGCTGAATCACTTTTTATTTTAAAAAGAGTAGAATATCTGGCAAACTCAAATTAAGTCACCTTAATGTTAAGATATTTATTGCATCTGATTTGTATGCTGACTTATAGTTGCTATTAAACCTCACAGTATGTGAAGCAGCAGTCAGCAATGAGCACTCAGAATGCTTTAGTTAATGTTTTGTTTAATGTTATCTGTGTTTTGCCCAAAATATAATCTACAAATATTAATGATTTCCCACCCTGCATCTTCTCTGATATGGCTGCATTACATCATTCTCACATTGGTTCTCTGGTGCCTTGCCCACTTGTCATTGCTTCTCTGATGCCTTGCCCACTTGTCATTGGTC
>NC_056745.1:116194258-116226758 GCF_019279795.1 Protopterus annectens
TGTCATCTGCATATTGAATGCAAGTTGACAGAGGAGTGGCTAGATGAAGGTCATTAATAAATATGGAAAACAGTAGAGGACCTAGGATAGATCCCTGGGGAACCCCTATAGAGGTGGGGAGGAGGTCTGAGAGATGGTTATGCCAGAGAACAGCCTGTTTTCAGTTGTCCAGGTAGGATGTGAACCAGTCTATTGCAGGATTATCAAGAGAGAGAGCTTTTAAGTGATGGAGGAGCAGATGATGATTGACCATGTCAAATGCTTTGGACAGGTCAACAAAGAATGCTGAAGAAAGAAGATTTTTGTTACGGTTAGTGTTGATTGAGTCGATGAAGGATAGTAAGGCTGTGGTGGTACTATGGAAAGGCCGAAAACCATGTTGACAGTTAGCTAGGAGATTATGGTCTAATAAGTGATTTAGTACCTGCTTGTGGATACATTTCTTCATTATTTTTGCAAGAGGAGATAGCAATGCTATGGGGCGGAAGATGGAATATTCCAAAGAGTCACCCCCTTTAAAGAGAGGGATAATATGTGAAATTTTCCAGATAGAGGGAACCACACCTTCTTGTAAGGTCCTATTAATAAGTACGGAGATGGGGTAGGCAATGGCTTTTGCACTTAGTTGAAGGTATTCAGCAGGTAGTTTGTCAGCTGAGGGGGTGGACGGTTTTAATTTCTGTAGCAAGGATGAGATATAAGAGGTAGGTATTGATTTGAGGTGGAAAGTGGGTGGGGTAGGGGTTGAGGATGGTAGTTTGGAGATATCAGGGCTTTGTTGGTTTGCTAGCTTAAGTATAGCCGAGGTAAAGAAAGTGTTAAAGGCATTGGCAGTTTGTAATGGGCAGTCAGGGGTAGAGCCTAGTGGATTTGGTATAGTGACTTTACCAGGGGAGGTTAGCATGTTAATAGCAGTCCAAAATTTTTGAGGTTGATGAAGGGATGATTGTTGTAGTTTAGTATAAAAATTCTTTTTGTCTTGTAGGATAGCTTTTTTTGTGGTGTTTCTTTGTTGTCTGTATGCTAGCTGGTCTGTTATATTTTTAGTGTTTCGCCATTTTGCCCAGATTTTATTTCTACTGTGGATAAGTTTCCTAGTATCGTTAGTGAGCCATTGGGCTGTTTTAGATTTAATCCTTCTAGTACGCATTGGGGCATGGTGTTCGAGTATGGTCAGAAAAGTATTATTAAAGTGACTAACAGCTTCATCTATCGGGAGAGAACTAAGAGGTGTCCAATTTATTTTCCTAAGTTCATTTTGAAACAGATTGGCGTCAAAGAATTTTTTGCAACGAGATGTTCTGACTAAAGTAGGGATGGTAAAACTTGATTTATGCCTGATAATATATGTAAGTAAGTGGTCGCTAAGGTCATCAGGGAGAGTACCTGTTGTGTATTTTTGGTGTGAACTATTTGTTAATATCCAGTCAAGTATGCTTTCCTTATTGTTAAGTTTGTTAATTCTTGTAGGTGAGTTAATGGTTTGAGAGAAGCCATGTAGGTTTATATGGGTGGAAGGATTGGTTTGATTGCATAAGTTCCAGTCAATGTTAACGTCTCCTAGGAGTATTGTTTCTTGGGGGAGATTAAGGGAAAGCCAATTTAGTAGGTCTTCTAATATAGTAGGGTTTTTCCCTGGGGGAAGATATGTACAGACAATGTAAATTGTTTTATGATGGTTTAGCTGCAGTTTTGAAATAATTATATCAGTATTATTGTCTGATGGTAGATTATATGTAGTTTTACTGAGTAGCAGTCCGCTTTTATAGAGAATTGCAGCCCCACCACCTTTTTTTTTTTAAGCGATCTTGCCTGAGGATGTTATAGCCTGGGGGGGTAATTTCATTATCTTTTATAGAGGGTTTGAGCCATGTTTCTGTTAGGCAGAGGATGTCAAATTGTTGAACATCTAGAAGAGCATGAATTAGTGGTATTTTATTACAGATGCTACGTATGTTTAGATGGGCAATTGAGAGTGATTTGGGGGCTTTAGTGGACTGTGTTGGCTTAGTTTGGAAAAGGTGGCATTTAGTGGATGGTGGGGATGAGTTTGGGCCGGGATTGGGGTGAATGTCGCCATCTAATAATGAGTGGATTAATATAGGGTTGAAATATTTAGGGGTTTTGCAGTAGTAGTTGGAATATTTTCTGATGATACGGTTTGGATATTTAAAGTGAGAGAGACGGTGATATTTGGCTTGAAGGTAGGAGGTATTGTAGATAACATAGAGATAACTTACAGACAGAGTTAGGGGTGTTATTAGTGTCTGTTTGTGAGGGATTGTAGGAGAAAGAGGAAGGGGTTGTTCATAGGAGGTTAAGAGATAGGTAGCTGTAAGAGTAGTTAGGAGATTTAGGAGTAGTAAAGGTAGGTATTGTGAAGGCATGCTTAAAAAGAATGTGATGAGTTGGGAATGCAGGATTAAGGGAGTGTGGCTTTAAGAATAGGTAGGCAGGGGGGAGGAGTTATAGTAGAGGGGAGTGGAACAATTATGGGGTGTGGTAATAGGAGGAGGTGTGATAGGTTGGGAGGAGGAAGGGGAGTGACTATGAGGGTATAAATGTAGAGGTGCTAGGGGTGGGTGGGATTTGGGGGTAGGGTAGGGGAGCGGAGTGAGCCCGAAGGGCGAATGGAGCGGGAAGACACAAGAGAGTGGTATAGCAGTGTGAAAGAAAAACAATCTGTAAGGTGAGGAAGCAGCAGGTGGGTATGTAAAAGATAAGAGTTAAGTATGAAGTTAATTAACCTCTGAAAATAGACAGGTTTGTAGAGATACCATGCAGCAGAAGGGTTTGGCAGGGTTCAGAGAGAGTAAACAGCAAACTGGGTTAGAGAAATAGATTTGGGAACAGGACAAAAGTAAGGTGTTGGAGAGTGTAGAAATAGTGAGGCAAGAGTAGATAGGATAGTAGTAGGATGCCACCTAGTGGTCAAAGTCAGTGACTTATGCAGGTAAGAAAGGGGTAATAGAGAAGGGGAGAGAGGAAAATAAAAGTATCGCCAGATTACAATGATATATAAGGGGTGGATATAGGATAAGAGTCAGTTCTAGTATAGTGGAGGGGACAGGGGCTATTGGCTGCTGGCAGTCCTGAACAGGTAGCTAGACTAGTAGGCCCGAGATTTGTCCTATGGGTAAAACATGATGGAATAAAACATACTTTAGCAGTCAGTTTGGGATGGTATCGCAGAAGAGTAGTGGGATTGGAGCTTTAATGGGCTCAAGTTCTGATTTTCCAGGAGGATAGAAGGCAGTTAGGTAGCTGCTCGCAGGGTCCACCCAGTCAAAAACTAGTAATAAAAACAAAATAGTGGAGAGAGAGATGAAGATAATAAGTCAATCAGTGAGAACAGTAGAGAGCCTATTCTAAATGCACGAAACATATATCTAAACAACTGTAGTAGTAAAAACAAATACATTAAATAAATTGCTATATTAAACGCAGAAACTGGGTATTCATATTAAAGCAGAAACAGAAAACAATAGAAAACATGGAATATTAAAGGAATACTGACAAGAATATTCTAACTGTTCAGTTGTTCAATTAGGTTGTTCAGTTGTTCAATTAGGTTAAAGGCAATGGTAGCGGCTTTGTAGGTAGGGGTAGTGCGTGCTACAGTCCTTAAAAATATGCTAGGCTGTGAGGGAGACTCTATATGTCACAGACAGCCCGAAACTGAGAGCTGATGCTGGGCGACTGACCTATCGGTGCACAAGCACGCTTATAAAACCCCAACTAAAGTGAATTGTAAATATACACGTTAATAGTAATTATGGGAGAATAAATGGAGAAATAATGTACATAAACATGTCCTGTTAGGACGCCTAAAAGGGCGCCAAGGAATAATAGCGCTACACTACTACTACGCTACAAATAATGTACTTAAAGATGTCCTGTTAGGACGCCTAAAAGGGCGCCAAGGAATGCACTACACAGTCGCGCTAGCAGGTAGGGATAGGATAATACTATTAAGTCACTATGAGATCAAATTAAACAGGATAGAGGTTAAGTACAGTATGGGTGCCAAACTACATAAAAGCGCAATGCCTACAGGCTGTCAGGAAGGGATAAAAGTATCTCCATAACATGCGATAACATAAAGCGTAGTAAAACAATACCAGTTATCAGGTAGTAACTACAGTGATTCCCCGGGTGATTCCTAATAAATGAGGGATATCTATAAATACATAATATAAGGCAAACAGCTCTAAATAATTGTTGGGTTAACACACTATCTAGTGCATGGCATGTTTAGGTAGCGAGGAGACGCTATCAAAGCCTGCGTAGCAGTTTATAACCCGTTAGCTCGGATTAACAAACATAATGCAGGTATACAAAACCAACATCAGCACGCTTTTACAAGAGCTTTGTAGTACTGTTGGGTAACACACTATTTAGCGCATGGCATGTTCAGGTAGCGAGGAGACGCTATAAACGCTTACGGAGCAGCTTATAACCCTTTAGCTCCGGTTAACAAACATAATGCAGATATACAAAACCATCATCAGCAAGATATTACAGGAGGTATCAGCTAGTACTATATTCAGCAGGTATAAGGTATCAGTATAACAATTAGTTGTGGTATTTCAAACAGTACAATCGCAGACCATTAGCAGGAATTTACTAGCAGTATAACAAAATTAGTCAAAGTCTGTTACATAGTGCGTTGACAGACAAGTATAAGAGTTTCAGCGTAGTTTAACTTGATACAGTAAATGCATGTAGAAAACTCTAAGATTATTGATTAACTTACATAGGTTAAAGCGCAGTATGCATATTATACAAAGTAGGCATGAAATGCAGGACAAAAATACAGAAAAAACAACGATATAAGTTACTACACACTTACTCAAGGCTTACGTCAGGGACCAGGTCCGGGACACACAGCAGCCAAGCTGAGTAAAGGAAAAATAAAGATGGTGCCTAGGGATATAGGGATATAGTTATAGGTTCCCTAGAGAGCTTGGGGGAGGGAACTACAGGGAGGATACATAATACAGGTCCAAGGCGGGAAAAAATACACGGAGGACAGTGGTTGATGACTAAAAAAGGGGTGGGAAGAAGATGAAGGTGGGAAAAAGAGATAGGAGAGTAGGAAAGGTAAGTATATGGGTGAGAAAAAAGGGGGTAGTGTGTGGAAAAAAGGAAAAGCTAAAGATGTAGAGCTTTGTGGGAGAGAATATAGATGTGAGGATTAAGGTGAGCTTAGGAAGTCCCTAGAGAGTTATTTTAAAGAGGAGAGGGGGACAAACCAGGAGTAAACACAAGAGTGGTATAGCAGTGTGAAAGAAAAACAATCTGTAAGGTGAGGAAGCAGCAGGTGGGTATGTAAAAGGTAAGAGTTAAGTATGAAGTTAATTAACCTCTGAAAATAGACAGGTTTGTAGAGATACCGTGCAGCAGAAGGGTTTGGCAGGGTTCAGAGAGAGTAAACAGCAAACTGGGTTAGAGAAATAGATTTGGGAACAGGACAAAAGTAAGGTGTTGGAGAGTGTAGAAATAGTGAGGCAAGAGTAGATAGGATAGTAGTAGGATGCCACCTAGTGGTCAAAGTCAGTGACTTATGCAGGTAAGAAAGGGGTAATAGAGAAGGGGAGAGAGGAAAATAAAAGTATCGCCAGATTACAATGATATATAAGGGGTGGATATAGGATAAGAGTCAGTTCTAGTATAGTGGAGGGGACAGGGGCTATTGGCTGCTGGCAGTCCTGAACAGGTAGATAGACTAGTAGGCCCGAGATTTGTCCTATGGGTAAAACATGATGGAATAAAACATACTTTAGCAGTCAGTTTGGGATGGTATCGCAGAAGAGTAGTGGGATTGGAGCTTTAATGGGCTCAAGTTCTGATTTTCCAGGAGGATAGAAGGCAGTTAGGTAGCTGCTCGCAGGGTCCACCCAGTCAAAAATTTAGCAGTCAGTTTGGGATGGTATCGCAGAAGAGTAGTGGGATTGGAGCTTTAATGGGCTCAAGTTCTGATTTTCCAGGAGGATAGAAGGCAGTTAGGTAGCTGGAAGGGAGGTTTAGGTAGCAGGAAGGGAGTCTTACGAATATGGACTGAGAAGGCCATTTTAGGATTAGAGTTCAGGTTCTGGTAGGGCTGTATAGATTTATAGGATAGGTTGTTGAGAGGACTAAGTAGTTACAGGAGATCAAATTAGTAGGACTTAGAGCACTTGCCATTTCAAGCAAGTGGTCAAGAGCAAGTGTGTTGTGAGCAAATAACACACAAGCACTTGTACAGACCCATCACCAGGGATATTATAGATAGCATGCCTTCAAGGCACTTAACGAAAAATAACAAATGATTAAAAAGTGGTACATGGAACCACAAGATAGAAGGGATGCTATTACGTAGCTTGCTTTAAAGGCATTCAGCCTTGAACCTTTGCCACAGCAAACTTCTGAACTAACCCCCTGTGCTCACTGAGAAGTTAGTGCATCATTATCCTGAGGATCGCAGATGTTATTCAGTGCCTGAAACAGTGCGTGATGTATGAGCAGGAGAGACAGGGAACAATAGGCATACCCTTCAGCGCTATAGCTCTGGACAAATCAGAATCAGGATTGCTGTTACATAAACTCCTAAACACATGGAAAGGTGCTAGACTATCAACTTTTGCAGTATCATGTATTATCTGAAGGATATGAAGTTTGAAACTCCAATGTCCGAGATTAATGATTCACTGCAATCTTTTGTGATTTTTGAGGGCAAAACAAAAGGAAATGTTGGTGATGCTCTGATAACACAGGGACAGACATGGGGTTCATGGTGTGTGTGTGTGTGTGTGTGTGTGTGTGTGTGTGTGTGTGTGTGTGTGTGCATGTGTATGTGTGTGTGTGAGACAGTGGATGGGGGTGTGCTTGTGCCAACACCCCCAGCACTGTTAACTACAAGAAGAAGTACTGATCTGCACTCACCGTACTTAACAGTTATTCAGAAACATGCAAATTAGCTGATAATTAATTATTTCCTCATTGCAGCTAATGCATCTCTGAAGGTGCTAACAGCATTTTATGGAAACAGAGCCTTTTCACCATGCCCCTTAACGCAAGTGATATGGTTCTTTATGAATGTTTGGGTGATTCTGTCAGGCTCTGCATGACTATGGCAGTGGCCAAGGCCTCCAGGGACCTGCCAAGTAAGAGTAAGCATTCTGAAAAATGCCATGGGGACAAATTATGAGAGACCAAGGACAGTCCATCTAATGCTATCAATTTCCCTAGGTCTACTCTAGTGATACTGAATACTGTGAGATGGGTGCATATTTCCCATCTTGGGAATCATTTTTTGCAGAGGTCTCTGGTGCAACTGTTATATAGTCTGCTACCAAGTCTTTATAGATAACACCACTGTTGTGTGATATCTCAACAAATGAGGAGTTAAAGCCCTCCTACCTCCTCTGCAGATTGGCAATGCTTGACTCTCAGAGCAGCCTAAATTCTCTCCTATTAAGTTACTTTAGTGGACAGGCTGAGCAAATCAAACAACTAGATGTTAAATAAAGACTTGTTTCTGGGGTCTGACCAAAATCTGTGGTGTCAGAAGTTGACCTTTTTGCTTCACCAGTGAACAGGTAGATAAGATAGATCCACTGAAGAATTACAACTCCCAAAGTTTGGAAAATCAATGTCTTGTATCTCAAATCGACAGGATTGTTTCAGTACACGTTTCTTCTTACATCCCTGCTCCCCATGATATTGCAAATCATCAAAGAGGAGAGAACAAAAGTTATTCTCATAATCATCTTTTGGCCTAGAGAGCACAGCTTTTTCTTCCTGATAAGCTTAGCCAGGGGAAAAAAAACAATAGAGCTGCCTTAGGATGTTGACCTGTTAATGCTGATCAAAGGCCCCCTTATGCAGCCCAACCTGTCCCACTCTAAAGCTGAAAGCTTAGCTAATCTTTCCTTAAACCCAGCCAGGTACATGTATTAAGAAGACATGATAAATATTATGTGTGAGGCTAGAAAACCAAACACAAGAAAACCCTATCTAGCGAAACAGAAGAGGTTCTCTCTCTGGTGTCTGTCCAGGAATCGAGATCTAAACACTACTCAGATGGTATTGGTCCTTGACTATCTGAAAGACCTTTTGAAGATGAGCCTATGCTATGCTTCCTTAAAAGTCCATACTTCTACTATCTCAGCCCCACCTTAACATGGACTCCCCCCTGTACTCATGATAGTCAACGAAATAGTTTCTGAGAGGGGCTTTGCACACTAGACATCAAATAAAAGAAGTCTTTCCACCATGGGAACTCAAGTACATTTTAAAAAAGTTAACCTTGGCCCCATTTGAACCAGCTGCTTCAACAATTGCTAAGTTATTTATCCTAGAAAAGGATATTATTGTTAGCTATGACATTTGCTAGAAGGATTTCAGAACTAAACGCATTGATGTACAGCGGACCCTTTCTGATCTTTCACCATGATAGGGCCCATTTAACACCAATCTTTCTTTCATACCTAAACTAGTGAATGAGATACTCTTAAATCAGACCAGTCACCTACCTGCATTCTTCCCTTAGCCTCAGGACAAAGGATAAATGACCCTGTATTTTTTGGATCTGCACAGACAACTAAGATTTTATCCAGAAATGGAATTCAAAAAACTAGACCAGCTCCAAATATCCCATGTTAAATAAAAGGAAGGGAAATCAATTAATAAACAAACACTTACAAAATGGCTGGCAGCTTGTATTTACTTCTGCTATGCTTATGGTAAGCATATCCAAAGGAATGAGAAAGCTCATTCTGCCAGAGCCAAGGCAGGCATTATGGTATTCCTGAGATGGGTAAGTAGTCAGTCCATTTATAAAGCAGCTACTTGGTGTTTAATTCACACTTTTCCTGAACACTACAACCTAGGTGTGGCATCCAGGGCCAGGGCAGGGTTTGCCTCTGCCATCCTGCATGATCTGCTCTCCTAGAAGAGTTTTATGGCCAATCACCCATTGCTGTTTTGCTCTAGAGGTCATCCCACAGATGAGGATTGCAACTATAGGTAGTACAAATAACATACTACAGTTGTGTTAGGAAGTTACCAGAAATATAGATATTCAGACCATTCAATGCTGCAGAGCATATTTCTCTTGCATTCCACATTTATTTATTTTCTTGACTCCCTAGGGTTGGTGTAGTACCCATTTTATACTTCACCCTCCCTTTCATTTTCGTATCAGGCCCCTCCCTCTTTGATCTTTCAATACTTCCCCAAGACAAAATTTGGGGACCTCTGGGGGCCATACCTCTCAACTGCACAAATCTTTGCAGAATGCCCAGATTTTTGCTTCATATTTTTGGTCCATTTGTCATAAAATTGTGGTTTTCTGGCAAATTAGTGGCAAATCATTGAAGACTGAAGTTAGAAAATAATGACAGACATTTGCGTTTCAGACTTCATACCTTCAGAAAATTCATGTTAATGCCAAACCTGTTATTCTATCAACTTTCTAAGTTTGTAGGAACAATATTTAAAAACTGTCCCTTTTGGGCCTTTGTCCCACTTTTATTTATGGCTTTGTCCAGATTTCTTTGTCTAAGAAGTTGAGAGGTATGCTGGGGGTAGACCTGATGGTCACATCCTTCTGGCCCACTCATGCTCTGCACAAAGATCAAACTTCTCACACAGCCAGGGAGCAAGAATAGAGATGGCATCATGGGGCAAGGTGCAGTTCTGAAAGCTGGGTCAGAAATCGGGCTATCCGTAACAGGCTATCTCACTAAGGATTGCAAAAGTGAATGTACACAATTCTTACATTTATGGTGTATACCTATAACAACTGTACTTTATGATGTTATTAGGGGTCACATCAAACAAGAAAAAAAATTATATTAACAAAGTCTATGTTTTCTCTTGTTTTCTCATTGTGCTGGACCTTTTGAAATTTACTGTTGAGATTCTGTTATCATATTAAACTCTCAACAAAATCACAATCCTGTTACCAACAGGAGATTAAATTTTAACTGTTACGTATATATATATATATATATATATATATATATATATATATATATTTAACCCACGGTGGTGCAGCGGTAGCGTTGTTGCCTCACAGCAAGAGGTTCTCCCGTTCGATTCTTGGCTGGAGTGTGGGGAGTGCCTTCTGTATGGAGTCTGCATGTCCTCCCCACGGTTGGTTGTGTAAGTGCAATCTGTTCATGAGTTGCAAATTATTTGAAGTGAATAAACTTTCGATATTTTGTTTCTCTGACAAGTTTGGCGCAGCAGATTAGAACAGAAAGAGATAGCATACTTCATCTTAAAATCTTTTTCAGAGCTGTTATAATACAGCTCAAGTAGGTTCTCCCGTTCGATTCTTGGCTGGAGTGTGGGGAGTGCCTTCTGTGTGGAGTCTGCATGTCCTCCCCGCGGTTGGGTGGGTGTTCGAAAGACATGTGTAAATGGGCGTACCTTCGCTGAAGTTTGAACGTCGAGCTGGCACCTCGGCATTCAGGAAAATCTACTGCCAATCATTAGCGGACCGGAGTTCCGCTGTGGCAACCCCTAACCGGGAAAAGCCGAAAGACAACAACAACAATGTATATATATATCTATTTACCTACTAGTTTGACAAATCCTATAATACCAAACTAATTGCTAAAGGATCATCACTACACAATATATATAATATAAACATCAAACTCTGAAAATGTTATAGAAAATATGAAAACATACTAAACTGTAACTATGTATGTATTTTTGCAGAGAAGATGTTCCTCTTGCACTCCCTCAGTATGTGGGATGTGGCCTCCACATCCCTGCACATTATCTGTATGTATATGCATGTGTGTGTGTGTGTGTGTGTGTGTGTGTGTGTGTGTGTGTGTGTGTGTGTGTGTGTGTGTGTGTGTGTGCCTGTCTCTCTGTCTGTAAAATAGCACTACACAGACATAAAAAGACTACCCTGTTTTACAAGAAAACCTATTGTTTTCTTTCAGTTAGTACACTTAACATTTGGGGTGTAGGGGAGAAACATCAAATGGGAGTGCATGGAGAGAAATGCCCAGCAAATAAGCTATAAAATGTTTCATTCTATTCCTTCACTGCTTTACTTCCACTGTTAGGCTTCCTTTGTGTAATTATGAACCACAGTTCCCATGTCTGTGTTACTGTGTTAGTGTACTAAATGTATTTTAGGAAAAATCCTTCAAGAGCATAAGAATTAACACTAAACTGGATTCTCAGTTTATTTTATTTTTTTTTTATTTTGATGTCAAAAGTTATAATCTATAGTACTTGTAATTATCCTAACAGAGTCTTTGTGTAAGTGCAATCTGTTCATGAGTTGCAAATTATTTGAAGTGAATAAACTTTCAATATTTTGTTTCTCTGACAAGTTTGGCGCAGCAGATTAGAACAGAAAGAGATAGCATACTTCATTTTAAAATCTTTTTCAGAGCTGTTATAATACAAAGCAGGCAGTGTTCAACATGAATTCTTCCAAAGTTACTCAAGTAAATCCTAATGAAATAAGCAGTCAAAAGGCAACGGCTCCACAGTGTTCCTCTACATGCTGCCTGCGGTGGGAAGCACATCTCCATGTGCAGGCTTTCTCATACAGTGCATTTGTTCTGGAGCAAAGTGTGTTCAGTAGGCCTCTGTTCCACAGGTGTAATACCTAGTGTTTTCTCTAGGTGGCACCCAAGAGGTGAGCCAGAGCCACTTTCCTTCCTCAGGATACTTGAGCTGTGGCAGCTCACTTCAGTTCTTCTCTACCTAGTTCCTTCAGCACCTGGGCCACTAATCAAATTTAGGTCATCTGAGCTGGTCTAAATAAACTAACTGTTGTTCAAAATGCTGCACTATCTGTGTTGGCTAATTCAAACTCTGGTCCTCTGCCACTTATAGAATCTCTGATTGAGGATCCACTTTTTATCCCTGCAGTTATTTAAGCAAAACTCAGTCAGTGGATGGTGAACAATAAAAATACCCCTGGCCTGGCACCTATGTCTGTATTACAGAGAGAGTTATTGTAGATGTTTGTCCACCTATGCCCAAGTATATATACCCCCACAAAAGCCTGGGGACCCAATACCTATCAAATTTTATTTGGAGGTGTGGTTAAGAGGCCCCTTGGCTTGATAAACTAGTATTCTACAATGATACTCTTATGATAGCATGGGGTCACAGAAATGAAACATGCCATCTCATTCTTGCACTGCATTTGACATCACTGAAATGGAGGTCAATGGTGAGATCATAAAAACTGAATACTTAGTGAAGTTTCTTCTGCAAAATGATGCACTTTAAACTGTTAAGCTGGTGACCAGACAAAATTAAGAGAATCAAGTGCAATGAAACAAAAGTGGGGAAGACGCAGTAGTGGTACGTTCCATCTTCTACAGCAATGCCCCTGCCCTTACACTACATAAACTGAATTAGTACGTTCCATCTTCTACAGCAATGCCCCTGCCCTTACACTACATAAACTGAATTAGTACGTTCCATCTTCTACAGCAATGCCCCTGCCCTTACACTACATAAACTGAATTAGTATGCGTTCCATCTTCTACAGCAATGCCCCTGCCCTTACACTACATAAACTGAATTAGTATGCGTTCCATCTTCTACAGCAATGCCCTGCCCTTACACTACATAAACTGAATTAGTATGTTCCATCTTCTACAGCAATGCCCCTGCCCTTACACTACATAAACTGAATTAGTACGTTCCATCTTCTACAGCAATGCCCCTGCCCTTACACTACATAAACTGAATTAGTACGTTCCATCTTCTACAGCAATGCCCCTGCCCTTACACTACATAAACCTGAATTTAAGGATTGCCCAGTTGAGAAGTTCATTGACACTTAGCACCTAAGATAACTAGACCTATCACTCAATCAAGAGTAGTGATTCTGAAATTATTAAACTATAATGGCAAACACGTATTACAGGTCATAGGGACCATTCAATCAATCCACTAATAAACTAAAGTTCATCCATCAGGGTGCAGCTCTGACCACAACTGAAGCATCCCAGGTCATTACAACTTATCATTGGCTATAGATTTTCACAACAACAGAGAGCTAGGGTCATTGTAGCAACTTTTATGATCAGATTAAGAAACTAATAGATGGGAGAAGGTCAAGCAGAAGAGTTCCTTTTCATCTGCTGTGGACAGACTTGCAAATGGCATAGGATCTGTAGGAAGATGGACTGCGTCCTGTGCACTACTGAGTGATTTGGCACCTGTTGAATGCTTCATACCATGTTGTCCTTAGACTTGGAAAGTGATGCACACAGCCTGGATCATCAGTGAATACATTATAGATGGGACAGTTCCTAATCTGCTTTTAATTGCCAGACATATTGGTGAGGTTTAACATGTGCATGCGCAAAGACCTTCCTCTATAAGCACATTAGTGGTTGGGCGATTTTGCTTTCTTCGTTTTATGACTCTCTTCAGCTGGGTTTACACAATATAATGACAGCAATGTTAGTGGTTGTCGGCATGCCTGCTTTTATAGCGACAGCCTTTTCTTGCTTCATTCCTTCCATGAGTAACGATGGTGATGGTTTTGAGTTAGTGGTCCCAACCCCCTTGTCTGCATTTCAGAGTTGCTGGTGGCTGGCATGCTCTGCTTGTGACTAGCGTTGCTAATAATGGTATGTTACATTTGTTAGTCTGTCACACTATGTGCTTCTCTTTATAGCTACATTGAGAGGCTTCTTTAATTGCTTTAGCATCTTTGCAAGTAATTCAAGTTTCTTCTTTGATGTGAGTGTGTCAAGTGGTCTTAAAACAACGTGTCCAAACTGTTAATGAATTTCAGTTTAAAAAAAATAAACATATACAGGGATGAGGAACTAATCTGTCTATCTAGATGAAATTGTGGTTGAATCTAACAGTGCAGTTTGGGATGAAATAGTCTCCATTTCTTAATTTGCATGCTTTGTTTTAGACTCAATGTCCTCCCTGTGGTCGTGTGGATTTCCTCCTGGTGCTCCGGTTTCCTCCCACATCCCCAAAGACATGCTGCAAGTGGATTGAACAGGCTAAAATTGGCCCTAGGCATTAGTGTGTGCATGTGTGTGCCTAATGTGGAAAGTTGGGCGCCGGGCTGACAACTCGACACCGTAAAAACTCCACTGCCAATCATGAGCGGACAAGGTGATCCACTGTGGTGACCCCCTAACCGGGAAAAGCCGAAAGAGAGAGAGAGTAAGAGTTTTACACTCATTTTCTCTCATCCTTCTCCCTTCTATCCCTACCCACCTTCCTTTAGATTTTTCTAGACTTTCTTTTATAGATACTCATTATGTGTAACATTCCAATGGACCTATTCTGGGGTAGTGGTGAAGCATGTAAGGGGAAACAGGTAAGTCCATTTAAAGCTATAAGCTGATCTGTAGTTTATCCACAGCTAGGCAATTTTGCCTAATGGAAATTAATTCTAGTAGGATTTTTTTTTTATTTTGCTCAGTGAGGTGTGCTTGAGCAAGGGGATGAAAATGTATTTATTTAATTGTTTGTTTATTTATTGCCTTTTGTTTACAAGGGAGTCCCGGGGAGAAACGCTCCACATAAGATACATATTTACAATGAACGATAATAAAAAATAAACAGTTTAAGCATTACTTTGCAGGTAGTATTACAAGTTATATTATTTTACATAAGTAATCATGTGCTCCTATCACTCTGATTTGTCTGTGATTTGAATTATATGTGTGTTCCTGACTAAAGCCCCTTTATCTCCTGGATTCTAAGTTCTCATTTTACCTTTTGCTGTGTGTTTATTTATTTATTTATAGCTTTAAAAGCACCCACTTTGAAACAAGATATTTAGAGGGCTGTGAATACCAACTTCACAACAGTAGTTGGGTATAAAATGTCTTAACTGACACTTTACCTCAACAGTGAGTTCCACCTTGCAGAAGAGTCATCTTTGTTCTCTGGATGTTAGAGATCTCATAAGTCTTGTTATTTGCCTAAATTTCCCCATTCAGTAAACATCATTCTGGATCACCAGTGTATGTTCACTCAGCAGTTTAAATGGCTAAATCATTTTCACAATCCCATGGTTATGGAATATGCTCAGGGCCTTTTATAAATCACCTTTCTAGTTCACTGTACTCATACCCACAAAATGGAATGAAATAGGATGTGAGAGCGTTATGGGTTCCCAGTCTACTGCTTGGAATGACAATTTCAGCTTTACTAAAGGACATGTTATTAGCATTTCACTTGGCAACAAGTAAAATAATAGTTGAGGCCAGCAAGTTAAACATAAATCCTTTACACATTAAAGGCCTTTGTGTAACACATACCATTACTGGAAGACAGTCAAACTGCTTTTCTCTAGCATCTGCTATTTCCTGTTGCACTCCCACCAGATCCTACACATGTTCTAATACCACCCAAAATTAATGCATCCATAGAACATATTAGTGATATTAGGGTACACAGCATTTACTGGATGACTGTCAGAATAGCAGCCCAGTTTCTTTACGCCTCTTTCACTGACTAGTGCTACTACTCACAGGAACTTTATGCCTCTGTGACTGACTAGTACTACTGTTAGCGGGAACTTTACACCTTTTTGACTGACTAATATTACTACCTATGGAAACATTGCAGCTGTGAATCATCTGAGACATTGACATGATACGCCTCTTCTACATTCTTCAATGATTGTTTATAACAAATAACATGTAATACATTTTGATGTTTAGAAAGAATGCCTGTCTCAACACAATGAATTTTGCCTGTTATTGCATGAATATTTATAGATGGCTGTGACAGTTGCTATGTTTCTTACTTAAAATGTGTATCTCTACATATGTGAGTTAATTGAAAAAGGTGATTGTACTTTATTTAGCTTTAGCGCGATTTTGTGTATCGCTCAACGTCTCGCAATGTAGCGCAGCACCGTTTAATCAGTTTTAAACAATTGCCGGTTCCACAAAGTCTGCTCTTCAATTTTTCGCTTAGAACTAGTCAAACTCTCAAAGTAAGCACTCAATCTTCATTCTACAGCCCAGCACTTGCTCAAATTTCTCAGTAAGCACTAACAAATTTTAGCACTACACCCCCTGATACTATCCAGAAGTACAAGGTTCCCTATTCGTCCAATCCAGTCAGTCATTAAACCAATTCCTTAAGCTATCCAGGCATGTCCAAAGTGCAGTTTCAGGTATACTCTCCAGTCCAGCTGGTGAATCTGGGAATCTTGAGGCAATGTTACAATTGCCTTATGTACACAGACAACCCTCTCCTTCTTCCAACAAACTCAAATATTTGTGAGAGATGCAACTATACAGCCAAATTGGAGGCCGAGCTCTCTCAATCCAAGACTGGCACACTCGGTCAGGAGGAGAAGGAAACCACTCGCACCACAAAACCAGTCTCACATAGATCAAACGCACCAGCAAACAAGACACATAAACTCGCAAAAACATACTCGGAGGCTCTAAATAAAAATCGGCCAAAACAGCAGAGACCTCCAAAGCAGACATCCAAGCAACCACCACCCCACAACAACTTACACGTATCACATACCTCACGAAGTCAGTATGCCACACAATCGCAGCCCCTAAGGCTAAATAACACACCTAATACACTAGTAATTGGAGACTCTATAATCAGGCACACTGACATCCCACTCATCAGACTGAGCAAGGAAAAGGTCACTGTAAGCTGTCTGTCAGGAGCCAGGATCCGCCACATAACACAGGCACTCAGGTCACTCCACAGCAGGTACAAATATGACTCTGTCATTGTCCATGTTGGTATGAATGACCTGAGACGTACCTCCCTGGACTACATGAAAGAGACATAGAGGAGCTCTCTGATCATGAAGCTCAGGCCGGTATGACCCTGACCTGAGTAGCATATTGCCCTCACCAAGAATGATGCCGCAGAATAAAGACAAAATAATAAATTTTAACAATTGGCTAAGCTATTGGTGTCATTCAAAGGGGATCCAGTGCCTGTCAGCCTGGGATGACATGCTAGACAAGCCACGTTGCTTCGCCAGGGATGGCTTGCACCTGTCACCTTTGAGCTTTCGAAAACTGGCTAAGGCTCTTGCCACCCCCATATTGCCTTTTTTAGGCAAAGCCCAAAAGACAAACCCACCTCCATAGACAATACCAGAAACAAAAAACTAAGAGTAATATTACTCAAAGCCAGAAGTCTAAACCTCAAGATGCATGCACTCGAGACACTCCTCAGTATGGAGAAAATAGATATCTGTGCAGTAACAGAAACATGGTTCAAGGCTCCAGAGAGCACCCCAGCACAACCAGGATTCAACTCATACCATTCTTTTCGGCCCCAGAACTCAGACCAGACCACTAAAGGTGGGAGAGTATCCATTTTCATCAAGGATACCCACACCTCCAGGTTAGTGGCACTGCACGAGGCAGCAGAAACTATCCACGTGCAACTAACAGTAGGAAAAACTGCTTTTTAGTTCATAGCCTGCTACAGATCACCCACCTTGTCTCAGGAACCCCACTCGGCATTCCTGAGAACACTGGAGAATATGAAGGTCTCACCAAACACAATGATATTGGGGGATTTTAACTACCCAAACATTGACTGGGAAAACTACTCAAGTCCCATCTCTTTTGCCCAACGGTTCCTGGAGTTTATAAACTCAAATGCCGTGGAACAACTGGTCACCACTCCCACAAGAGGGGACAACATATTGGACTTGGTCATCACCAACATGGGGGCTCAATGTTCCACACCAGATGTAAATCCCTTGTTGGTAAGATCAGACCATAAACTTATCACAATGGACATCTACATCCCAACCCCACCTCCAGCAAAGGAAACCACTGTGAAAAATTTCTCAAAAGCAAACTTCACACTTCTCAAGACTGAGGTAGAAAGTTTCAAAGCCCCCGGGCTAATTGAAAATGGTACCCAAACCACAGAATCCTTTACAGATGCACTTTATGAGCACCTACAGGAATGCATGGATCATGCCATCCCAAGTAAAGCAAAGACTCACTCCTCCAAGAACAGGAGGCCAGTCTGGTGGACCCCGACCATAAACAAGCTATACAACAGAAGGAGAATTATTACGTGGCAAGGTAAAATCCTATAAAGGGAAGGCATCCTTGATCAGTACCAGTAAGAAAATTCGATCCCTCATACAATCATCAGAGGCCAGCTTCGAAAGAAAAATCGCCAAAGACTCTAAAGATAATCACAAGGCGTTCTTTAGCTACATCAAAAATCTGGGTGGCAGCTCTCAGATCTGCTCTGAGCTGGTGCATAATGGCACAAAATACACTGAACCCACAGACATTGCCAACATCCTGGCAGACAGGTTCAGTACAAACTCCCCCCCCTTCCCCCCCAAAAGGGCCTGTGTCTATCCCAGAAGAATGCAGTCCCCCAGACATCACAGACATACAGGTGAAAGCAGCCCTCTCCAAAGTAAAAAACACAGCATCAATGTGACCAGATGGTATCCTGGGCTGCGTCTTACACGAGCTCCAAAATTAACTAAACCCTCACATGAATTCACTGTTCCAACTCAGACTTACCACAGGTTATGTACCCAAAAAATGGCGTACAGCAACAATGATCCTGCTCCACAAAGGTGGCGCCACAGCAGATCCCGGGAACTATCGCCCTATAAGCCTGACTAGCCTGGTCTGCAAGACTATGGAGCGCATCATCATGGATCTCATTAACAAAGACATTGGGAACCTCCAAACATTGGACCCCACCCAATTCAGCTTTGTTAAGGGCAAATCTAGACTCTTAAACCTAGTTGATTTCTTCAAAACAGTTACCAAAGCCTTAGATGAGGGAAAGGTAGTCCACACAGCCTACCTAGATCTCGCTAAGGCCTTTGACACAATACCCCACTCAGGTATCATAAATAAGCTTACCAGCTTAAAAATCAACCCATACGTCACAAGATGGGTTGCAAACTGGCTCAGGGATAGAACTCACATGGTCAGAGTTGCAGGTGCGATGTCCAACTCTAAACCAGTCACAAGTGGCATCCCACAGGGATTAGTCCTGGGACCACTCTTGTTCGGTATATACTTCTCTGAGGTACAGGCAAACACAGGAGGACTGTGGCTGACCACGTTCGCAGATGACTGCAAACTGGGAGCCATAATCGACTCTCTGGCTGACACAAGCCTCCTCCAGAAAGGCCTTACGGAGACTGATACCTGGTGTCAGAACCATGGCCTCACGCTAAATGCAAAAAAATGTATAGTCATCCCCTTTGGGAAAAACAAGGAGCCCACAAACTACCATATAGAAGAAAATCCACTAATTACGGAAGAAGTAATCAGGGATCTGGGGACCCAAGTAGATAGTAACCTCTCCTTTGACAATCACATTGCCAAAGTGGTTAGAAAGACCTTCTATATAGCCCACCTAATCACAAAAGGGTTCACATCTAGATCAAGAAAGGTCATTGTGCCCCTCTACTCATCACTTATCAGGCCCATAATTGAGTACAAAGCCCCATTTGGGATGTACCTTACCAGACACCTGCAACAGCTGGAGAGACCTCAAAAATACCTCACCAAGAAGATCATGGGCCTCAAACAGTTGCCCTATGCAGCTCAACTAAAGAAACTCCAGCTCTACTCAGTTGCTTACCGTCTGCTCAGAGGTGATCTCTGCCTGACATACAAGGCCATGTCCAACCCGGAATTGTTCGACATGCTCCACCTCAAGAAAACCAAATCCACTAGAGCTACACGCTCCAGGGATTTAAACCTTAACACAACAATAAATAGGACATGCTGGAAGGATAGATTCATATCCCAAAGGTTTCCCACGCTCTGGAATAGAATCCCAGTCCATGTTAGGCAGAGCCCCTCACTGACCCTCTTCAAGAGAAATCTTGACGAGTGGATGGGTAATCGTAAATTTGCTCCTGGGATCACTTCTATGGCCCTGCTGGACAGAGGCTCAGAAATCTAGTCAAAAAGGGAGGCGAAGGTCAACAAATTCTGGCTAGGCTTATAAATGCCCTAGGGCAGATAGCCTAGTACCTACCTATGAACCTATTAATAAAATGTAGGTATGCATTTCTGTTAATTCCCCAGGTTATTGAACAGCTCTTACTTCCGTGCCCTTGAAGTGCCATAGCATTCGCCCAGATGTGCTAGGACATAAATCTGTGTTATACCTAAACACTGTCCTTTGATTGTCCACTCACATTTCTACCAGTCTGCATTATTCTTTATATTGGGGGGGGGGGGGGGGCACTTTCACTGTTAGGGTTGCAGTGAATTACTATGTCAAGTTGTTATTCTTATTCTCCACTCAGAGTAACTGCTTTACTGAACATTTATATCTCAGACTGTCTTCACATTATGGCAGCCAACATTCCATTTTTGCATTACTCATTCTTATATTTTGTAACTTTTGCAATCCGTCCTTACTAACTCCATCCCTGGCTAGAGTGCACACAAGCTGCTTACAAAGCTACCTGCTTCTCATCTTATATCAACTTGGAGAAGCCACCTTGCTGCCTTAGTTTTAGGTGTGTAGCTACACCAGGCCTTTAAAAATTAGACCTTAAAAACTCTAATGAGTATTTTCATTTCAGAAGTATACAAAAGCCTTCTGTTATGATGGGTATACCCTTACTGAACACACAGGAACTTTGCCATAAATGTCTAAGAAGCAATGAGTTAACTCAGCCATCTGTAATGGAGTAAAAAGGCAGCAGCAGCAGCCAACAAAATAAGATACAATCCAAAAGAATAGAGGTAATTCCACAACTTTACCTAGCCCTTGTTAGTCCACACGTTGCATACTGTACTCAGCTTTATTGGCCCTAAAAGGAAAAGAACAGCATACGGATGGAAGGGATCAAAAGGAAATAGACCTGAAGTGTGTATGGATTGGAGGGGAAAAGATATAATCAGTGACAGCAGGATCTAGGCCAATTTTTACTACAGAGCGTAAGAGACAGAGGAGACATGGTGTGTGAATACAAGATGATGGCAGGCAAATATGGAAGGGTTATCTTAAAAAGGAAGAGATCAGTGAGAGGAGGAGAAACAGGCAGGAGAATCTGCAGACCATCTTTTCTCTAGACCTGTACCAATACTGCTTCTTAGCAAGGACTGTGGATGCGGAGAACTGGACTACCACAATGAACGGCAGAAAAAGAATCCATGGAGACAGTGAAGAAGGAATGGGGCAGGTAAAAAAACAGTAAGGAGGTCCATATCTTGGAGGAGTGGTACAATGGCTCACCTGTGTTTCATTGAAACTACATAACGTTGACGATACAAAACGCTGAAACCAAAAATGTAGAAACCAGTTATATGCAGGGGAAAACCCTACATCTCACACCTGCTGCTAATTATATATACCAACTACAGGATCACACAACAGCAGGGAAGTGGCAAATTCTTTTTTCAACATTGTGTGGTTTCAGCGTTTTGTACCTTCAACATTACATGCTTTCAACAAAACACAGGGAAACTGATAAAATGTGGAATACACTTAAAAGATGCACTAGATAAGCTTGTTATCCCCTGCCGTTGATCATTTGCAGCAGTACATAATGCATAGTATCCAGCTGGTTTAACTTAGTGAATCACAACAAATTCTACAAACCAGTACACTTCTGTCTGCATTCATTACCAAAATTTATGAATCGTTTTAACTTTACAACCATTGCCAAAGACAAGGACCTAGTTAGTATTTACCACCACTCTTAATAAAATTATTTATATAATGTATCTATTTGAGTAAGCATTGAAATCCAGGATTGGGCAACAAAATAGGAACAAAAGGTACATGCATGCTGATGATGACACGAGTTCAGTTATCAGCCTAGATTCCTGAAGGATTAACGGAGAAAGAAAACAGTGGAAAGTTGGTTGATGGGCTGATTACCTCTCTCAGAATGGATGATGTGGGATCTCTCATCGCTGAGGTCAACCTCAGCATGTCCTTAGGAATCTGTGGGCATACAAGTTTTGAAATGGTTATCACTGACCATGCCTGTCTTGCGAACATGCAGAGAATGCATTTTTGCACAAAGCTGTGATATATATATATATATATATATATATATATATATCTATATCTATATCTATATATATATATATATATATATATATATATATATATATATATATCTATATATATATATATATATATATATATATATATATATATATATATATATATATATATATATATACACGTTTATATTTATATATGGTCAGGTAGATGGACATACAGAGATAGGAGAAAATTAATCCCACCACATATTCATTGACACATGAAGGACAGCAAATGGATAAGAATGAGTATTGTGTGAGTGGTGCTGTTTGTGGTCAGTAAAGAAGAGATAAAAAACATTTATTTAATAAGTAATTATATATATATATATATATATATATATATATATATATATATATATATATATATATAAGAAACGGACCTCCATTGATGTTAAATGGATGTACTAGTTCCCCTGCTTCTAACAGTTCACATGAAAGAAGGGTTTTTGTACACAGCTAAATACACTTTTTCTTAGCACATCTCAGAAACAGAATGGTTTACAAAGTACTAAAGATGTGTAATTAACTGTCTATGTGTTGCCAAGCTCAGAATATGTAAGGAGTATTGTATGCATTATTTTGTTTGGGGGGGGTGACATTTTGCCCAGGCCATGGGCAGAAAGAAGTCTAAATTCAGACGTATAAATTATCTAACAAAGGTAGAAATAAACCAGCAAAGAATGAGACTGAGCCCAAAATGAGGTATGCTGTTATACTATTATGAAAATAATAAAATGCTTTTGGTATAATCATTTTAGAATGCAGTGCATCTGAGAATTAGGAAATACATGCCATTGCAAAATGAACTTGTTGATGGGAGGGTGATAGCAGCTTTGAAGTTTGCACACAGATCTGAAATTTCTAGCTACACCCTGTCTAAACTCGTTCTTGTGATACAGATCGGCACACAGGCTGCTCAGAGATAGGATTACTTATTTGAAATGCATATTTTTGTGATTTTAAGAACCATTAGACTTGATGCATAGTTTCTGCAGTGTGTATGCATCTGCACTTGGACAGATGTGTATGTTTTAAATGTAACGTAGAATGAAGTTCCACAGTGTGAGTCTTGAAGTACAAAATATAACATTCTGGCTGCCTTTCAGGCAGGAACACGTCAATCTAACTCCCCACCCCATACAAAAATAGAAGGAAGATGAACACAAAATGTTAGTTCAGTTTCTTTCTCTCTCTGTCAGACAAGCATGCTATTCAACATTAGTAGGATGTTTGAAATGATTCAGATTGTTTATAATATATAACTGTCTACCCCCTGGGATTGGAATGTAGTGAATTATGCAGTTTAATGAACTGCCCAACTATTCCAGCTACAGAAAACCTCTGTGTCCACACAGCAATTCACATCACTAGACATATGCATAGTCTGACCTCATACTTTTTAAGGACTTCACAGTTTCTACAACCCCTTGATCTTAATAGATCTTAAATGCTGGCAACGAATAATTTTAGCCACATTTTAGAAAGTGTCAAAGAATGTTATTGCTATTTTTAAATGCTTCAGAGTGCAAGAATTGAACTATATTAGGGTCAATTATTTACTTAACCTGCATTAGAAAAAGAACACTTTGGGATGCAGAGAGCCCACTTGCACACAGCGCAGGGCAGGTGACACAGGACATTTCATATAGAACAAAATGTTTATCCCGTTTATCCAGCTTCTGCTTCAAAGAACTGGACTGCCTCCCCATGAGTGTTTCATACTTTCAGATCATTTCTGCCTTGTGTAGTAGGTAATCAGAAGTATCTACTTGGCTGCTGATTCACATGCAAACATGCCTATGTGATCTCAGGAAGTATTACATTGTTAAAAATCCCATTCTATCCATGTTACAGCATCACCCCTATAGTGTCTGCAATGTTTTTGCCCAGAATGAAAGCCCCTGTTACTGAGTTCACTGTTTCAGTTTTTCCAGGTAATTAACTAATCCTCTCCAGTACAGCTCTTTTAAATGTGTACTTTTAACTCCCAGTGGGAGTGGCTTGAGCCTTTAAAAAATTGGAGTTACCATGAACAATTTATAATCTACATTTAAAATTGTTCAGGAAAGCTCCATTTTTTAAAGGCTTAAGCCACACCCACTGGGAGATAAAAGTGCACATTTAAAAGAGCTGTACTGGAGAGAATGAGTTAAATAGCTGCAAAAACTGAAACAGTGAACACAGTAACAGGGGCTTTAAGATCAAACTGGCTTTATCTTAAACAGAAATGCTTATAATAATATTAAAAGAATAATCACAATTGTTGACTATGCAAATAAAACAAAAGATAATTTAACATTAATGAGTCTTGATATTAATAGTGCTTTTAACTCAGTAAACTGGAAATATCTCTTGCTGGTTTTAGAAGAATATAATTTCTCAAGTAACTTCACACATTTTATTAATCTGCTTTATAATGATTGTTTTGCATATGTTAAATAGGATCTTTTACTTCTGATTCTATACAAATTTTGAAAGGAACCAAACAAGGATGTCTTCTTTCACCTCTGCTTTTTAGCGTAATTATGGAACCACTTGCTAATTTTCTCAGATCAGATATAGAAATAAAAGGTATTAAAATAAATGAGACTTTAAACTCTAAAATTCAACTGTTTGCTGATGACATCCTGCAGACAATAAATGACAATGATAATTCTCTATCTGCAGTTTTCTTGGCAATGGATGTATTTCAAAGAAAATCTGGTTTAACATTTAACAATGCCAAACAGAAACCGTTTATTATAAGCGATTTCGGTAAGGACATTGCCTCACCTTCCTCAGACAAAAAGTGAATAAATCAATTAGCATCTCTTTTTACACAAATTAAGCGTGTTAATCAATTACCATAAAGTAAACTAATTGTTAAAACTGTTAGCTAAACAGTAAACACGCCTCTACCTTTTAAAAAATTATAAATTATACATACTTCTCAAGAAACATAACAAACCAATAAACATCCTGATTTAAAAATATTATTAAAAGTGCACATTAAAATTCCAAATGCAAAAAACAAAAAACAACATCCAATGTGCGTTCACCCCCCCCCCAAGGGAGCATGCACTATCTAAGATGTCTCACAATTACGATGAGCAGCAGTCTAACATACCTGAGTTTGCAAACTAGAAATACGTTTATGTATATGTTGATTTTTTATCCAAAATGTAAGTAAATAAATAATAAATAAATAGTACTGTTTGTCATGTACTGTAAAACCACTTAGCTAAAAAAGGTTGTATTAAATTAAAAGCTGAGCCCAAAACCTATATTAATTCTTACATTTTTCCAGGCTTGAATAAAAATATATCTATTAAGTGTATTTTGAAGCTGCTAGCTTTGAAAAGATGATTTGAACACATGTATACATACATTTCAATTTATATTTATAATAATTTTTTAGTATGAATAAGGATTTATTTAATTTAAGTTTTTAGTTTATTAACCATTAGATTTAGGTGGTTATTAAGAATTAATATAGGTTTTGGGCTCAGCTTTTAATTTACTACAACCTTTTTTAACTAAGTGGTTTTACGGTACATGACAAACAGTACTATTTATTTATTATTTATTTACTTTACATTTTGTATAAAAAATCAACATATACATAAAAGTATTTCTAGTTTGCAAACTCAGGTATATTAGACTGCTGCTCATCGTAATTGCGAGACATCTTAGATAGTGCATGCTCCCTTGGGGGGTGAATGTACATTGGATGTTGTTTTTTGCATTTGGAATTTTAACGTGTACTTTTAATAATATTTTTAAATCAGGATGTTTATTGGTTTGTTATGTTTCTTGAGAAGTATGTATAATTTATAATTTTTTAAAAGGTAGAGGCGTGTTTACTCTTTAGCTAACAGTTTTAACAATTAGTTTACTTTATGGTAATTGATTGACACGCTTAATTTGTGCACAAAAGAGATGTTAATTGATTTATTCACTTTTTGTCTGAGGAAGGTGAGGCAACGTCCTTACCGAAAGCGCTTACAATAAACGGTTTCTGTTTGTTTATTTTTATAGTGTTCCTTTTGCTTTTTAAATAGTTTGGTTTTTGTTTTCAAGTGTGTTGGATTTAACAATGCCGAAACAAAAATCCCTATAAATACAAAGAAGAATAGAATCAAAAATAAATTAATTAAATATATTGTCAAAGAGAAAAAAATTAATTATTTAGGAATAATTATAACAGATAACTTTAAAGATATGTTGCTGTTTGTCTTTCGGCTTTTTCCCAGGAAGGGGTCACATCAGCGGAACTCCGGTCCACTAATGATTGGCAGTAGATTTTTACAAAACGCCGAGGTGCCAGCTCGACGCCCAACCTTCAATGAAGGCATGCCCATTTACACACGCATGTCTTTCGAATGCTACCCAACTATGGGGAGGACATGCAGACTCCACACAGAAGGCACTCCCAAGCCAAGCTGAGAATCGAACGGGAGAACCTCTTGCTGTGAGGTAACAATGCTACCGCTGTACCACCATGGAATACCAAATCATAATTATACTAACAGTATAAATGATATAAAGAATCTAACAGACAATGGAATACAATTTTCTTCATGATGGAAGTGAAGTTAATTATAATCAAAATGGTTATCTTATCAAAAATGTTATATATTATACAATCACTATCATTACCTCCCATAAAACGTTGTATTAAAGAATTTAACACTTTCATTTTGAGATGCCGCTGGTATCCCAATAAACCAAGAATTGTTTTAAGCCATCATATAAGAGAATGGGCAGCATGATGGATAAGGCTAGCAGATCTTGAATTATATTCATTATCATTAATTATAAAAACAAAATATATTTGGATTAGTAGCACAGTTAGGTGGAAAGAGTTTTAGGAAATAATTTTATAAACTCAAAACATAATAGATATTCTAATAATTATCTCATACTAAATAACAGTATAAATTGGTCATTAAAGGGTTAACATATATAAAAAAGTAATCAAACAAGTGACTCCTATTTCACTTCTACTATATTAAACACTTAAATATTTTATATATAGAAACGTGGCAGATAAAGTATGGATCTCCCTTATACTTTCTATGGAATATACCCAAAATAACATCTCCACCTTGATGTTAGAAACAATGATCACATTTAAAGAGAAAAATATGCTATATTGTTTTCAATTAATGAAAGATGAAAAGCTAAATTTTGCTGATTATATTAAGAACAAATATAATTTAGATAAAGTCATGTGGCTAGATGTACAATCCTGCAGAAAACATGTAGAAGGGGAATTATGTTAATGCAACCAAGGATAAGAGACCATATCCCAAAATTAACTGAATATCTAATATTCTTAATGTAACAAAACACATTGGGACAGGGTCTCTTATCTAAATTATATAGAGTTGTGAGGAGAGAAACAAAAAGTTGCAATGACAATTACTGGAACTATTTTACCCAAATTATTAATAGGCCTCCCAGTGAAGAAGATACAAAATTAATTATAATATCTTCTAAACATATAACTTCATCTCTTAATCTCTTTACATGGAAATTTTTGCATAGATCTTTCTTCACACCACATAAAATTGAATTAATGTTCAAGAAGAAAAAAGTTTGTTGGAGATGTAAACAAGAACTTAAAGTGGATTGGCAACACATATGTTTTAACTGTTCTGTCTTAACACTTTATTGGAATAACATTTATTTCTTTTTACAGGTTTGTTTTTGGAGATAAATTTGTTTTATCTGAATCACTAATCTTTTTTAACATTCCTATTCCTATATGTGTTAAAAAAATGAAATATCACATTTTGTGGTCTATACAATTTACAGGGAGAAAGGTTATAACACAGAAGTGGAATAACGACTCTATACCCTCCTTTTAAGAATTTATAAATACTGCAACTGAAGTCTGTCACCTGGAAATCATTACAATTAAGTCAAGAACAATCAGGATTACCTCTTGTTACAATGCATGGAAAAAACTTAGAGATCTGCTTGACAAGCAAAAATAACTTCATTTTAGATTGAATGTAATGTATAATAACTTAAATGACTTGATGGCTAATGGACACTCCTGTAAATAGTTGTTTTTTTATTTTGTGTGTGAGGTTTAGTTGAATTTTTTTTTCATTTATAATGTTCACAAATTTCTGACTGCAAACATTGTTGTAATTAATTTACAAATTGAAAATCCAATAAAAACTTAAACAAAATTGGAGTTATCACCTTACAATTCAAACACATACTCCTATCTCAGAAACCGTAAGTGCTAATAGAAAACTGTAAATGACAAACTATTCATGATCAGGATAAATTACACTTTACAATGGTGGCATTCATTCAGTTTGATGCTTGAAACTCGATTTTATAAGCCAAAATAAATGCAGTGACTATTACTTGTGTAATTTTGTATAAACAGCTTATGATATCTCAGTAACCATTCAAAGAATATACACACTGCCAGCAGGATTTTCTTCATTCAGCTGTGAGCTTTCATATCAGACTATGAAGTTCTGTATGTGTTACCTGAATGTTGAGATATTTAGAGAAATCTGAAAATTGTTGCAATACAAACAAACAGTATACAAATAACATTTAATATCACTTTAGCTGCATTAGAGAGAGGTCAAATATCAATACAGTTGTGTTTGTCATCATGTATGCTTTAAGATTAAATCTTTTGATACCTTGTATGTAACATGGTTTTGGATTGTTAATGCAAATATGAACAAGCAGTATTTGACATCCAGAAGTGTCAGTAGGAAGTATCTGCATAAACCCCTTTAGGTGCACTCTATAGTCTGATTAGCTGAGAAAAACATTTTCAAGGTAATGCATGTTGTAAAAGTGCATATGACATTTTGGCAGCTATTTTAACATAAGTGCTGAGACTACCCAGTCAGCAACCTAGTTGAAAATCTCATTCATATCGGTTTATCTTATCCAAAAGGGGAGGGAGCTTAGCCGGATAAGTGCAAAACAGAAAACTATGCAAGAGCTAGAGAGCATGCACTGAGAGTTTCTGAATATTATGTGTCTAGTGACCAATGAGAACAGGCACAGTGTAGATATCAAATCTCTTTCAGATATATCAGACCCTGGCCAGGCAGGTCAGCAGCGATTTTTGACAAGATTCTCAAACTCAAAAAAACATCCACAAAAATGTCTTATCAGATTATCATATTACACAAACACAAATTAGATATTTTATGCACTATGAACAAACACCTCTCAGAGTTCAGTAGCACAAACCTGACTGAGAACAAGCGTGCGGATAAGGGTGGTGCGCAGGTACAGTTACAAACAATTGAAAGGCAGAAGTAGAAACATTATAACAGGCTAGACCCTATGAACAGAAATTGGCTCTTGAGAAATACAATTTCACCTCATTGCTGGGGAAGAAGACGTATCTTGTGCTGTAGGATGAAAACTACCCCCAGCCTTACCTTAAAACACAGCATTAACTCTGGGACCAGATATCTGGATCTGGGATATTTTTTTCTCCTACTCATTTGGCCCTTTTAACAGGCCCTGGGCAGGAGAGGGGATACTTACAAACCTCTAGCTGGATGTCATATGGCTGGAGTTGGTGCTAGTAAATTACAGGGTCACCACAATGCAACTGATAGCTGCTAAAACAAAATCTCTGACTTGTTTCTTTATATGTAAGTAGCAGTTATTCAAAGTATTTGGTCATCTAGCTTATGGCTATACCATCTACTGACTTTGTTACTCTACTGGGAGATTCAGTCCTCATACAGAGATTGACAGGGATACCAGGAGTGGAGTGATTGGGAAGTGTAGCTTGCCTGGCTGGAATCTGAATGGTGAGCTGTTACTGAACTTCTGTTCTGGTTATGGATTAGCCATAATGAACACCATGCCTGAGTACAACATTACTGAACACCATGCCTGAGCACATGATTACTCGTAAGTGTACTTGGTACCAGAATACTCTGGCAACAAACACCATGCCTGAGCACATGATTACTCGTAAGTGTACTTGGTACCAGAATGCTCTGGTAACGAACACCATGCCTGAGCACATGATTACTCGTAAGTGTACTTGGTACCAGAATGCTCTGGTAACGAACACCATGCCTGAGCACATGATTACTCGTAAGTGTACTTGGTACCAGAATACTCTGGTAACGAACACCATGCCTGAGCACATGATTACTCGTAAGTGTACTTGGTACCAGAATGCTCTGGTAACGAACACCATGCCTGAGCACATGATTACTCGTAAGTGTACTTGGTACCAGAATACTCTGGTAACGAACACCATGCCTGAGCACATGATTACTCGTAAGTGTACTTGGTACCAGAATACTCTGGTAACGAACACCATGCCTGAGCACATGATTACTCGTAAGTGTACTTGGTACCAGAATACTCTGGCAACAAACACCATGCCTGAGCACATGATTACTCGTAAGTGTACTTGGTACCAGAATACTCTGGTAACGAACACCATGCCTGAGCACATGATTACTCGTAAGTGTACTTGGTACCAGAATACTCTGGTAACGAACACCATGCCTGAGCACATGATTACTCGTAAGTGTACTTGGTACCAGAATACTCTGGCAACAAACACCATGCCTGAGCACATGATTACTCGTAAGTGTACTTGGTACCAGAATACTCTGGCAACAAACACCATGCCTGAGCACATGATTACCGTAAGTGTACTTGGTACCAGAATACTCTGGCAACAAACACCATGCCTGAGCACATGATTACTCGTAAGTGTACTTGGTACCAGAATACTCTGGCAACAAACACCATGCCTGAGCACATGATTACTCGTAAGTGTACTTGGTACCAGAATACCTTGGTCAAAGTTAAGGTTGGTAAGTGACTTTGTAATCATATATTTAATGCTGTCGCCATATGTTCTGGACACACAGATCAGGAGAATTTCTGAGCTATTAAATCATCAACACTTGTTGGTGACCTGACTTACAACCACAAACATATAGTGAGAGTGTTCTGGGAATGTCTAGCCAGTGCTTATTTTCAGGATAACCTTAACTTCCACCTTTGCTTCCAATTACAGATGATGTTCTCCCAAGTAGCAGCAAAAGCTGGGATCATGAAGTACTAACAGCTCCCACCAAGCTAAAAAAAAAAAAAAACTGAAAACTCAGGAGAACAGCAAATTTTGAAAATCACTCTTCCTCTTTAAGCTTCTTTTTGAAGGGGGAAGAAGCCCCTCCCACAGCCCCAAAACTTAAATTACCAGCTTCAAGACCACCAAACCTTAGAAAGAAAAGTGAATGTTCTGAGAGATGGCATCTTGGACTTTGAATGGCCAGAAGATTGGACTTAAATATATTATCTCCAAATTTTGGGGCTCACTCTAGCGGGTCCCGACATTTCAAACAGTTAAAAGCACGGACAGACCTTGTTCAAGGCTTAAATGCTTGAGATGCTGGTTAAGAAGCTATAGTCAAAAAGTGATTGGAACTTGTATTGACAGTAGACCTAGGATCTGCTGGTGGACAACATCAATGAAGAAAGCCGTGGAGTTAATAACAGAAACCTTCCATGCAGTGTTAATGGGTGTGGTCTTCAAGGTAGTTAGCTGGAAGCCAGGAGGTCAATATCTGAGGCAATCACCAAAGTAAGATCTAAGTGAGAGATTAGTTTGGTGAAGCCATGGAGAATAACTTTCTGATGGCATGAAAGAGGTTCTGGTAAACCATCTAGCAGCTTGGAAGCAGGGTAGCAGAACATTGTCCAAAATGGTCAGGGGTAAAATAAATATTTTTTTAGGACTCCTCAACCAGGCTGACACATTCTCTTTAAAGGAGGTAGTGTCAGAAGCAACTAATATAATTACTTTTTTTCTGTAGGTAAGGACAGTCTATCAGTTAAGCATTTTAAAGGTGGCAAGGGTATAAAAATATATGTGAGCCATCCAAAAATGCTGATGGTGATAGGAAAATTGCATCAAAGCTGCAGGGTTCCTGGTTCAAGCTAGAACTCTGATCACTGTCTGTCTTCAGCTTTGCATATTCTCATATCTGTATAGCTTCTCTCCAGGTACTCCAGGTTTTTCTCACCTCCCAAAAATATGCTGGCTGATTGACTACACAAAGTGTCCAAATATGTTGCATTTACCCTTGCCCTTTCAGACTGTGTCATAGTTGAAAAGGGTCCAAGAAAGATAAGTTTACTTGCTTGTTTAAAGCATTAAACTAAATTAAATTAAATTAAGGCATTGAATGTTGTTGGGATATCATAACCAATGTGTCTTTTCAAACAACAAAGACAGGGACAGTATCTGTAGATTGACAGACTGGAAGGCTGGTCTCATTTTTTCAGAATGGGGCAGAATATGTGTTTCAATTAAAGAGAGAGCATGCTTTTAAGCATACTCTCTCTTTAACCAAAGAAGGATTGTGCCAGAGCCAATGTACCAGAAAACAGACTTTGTTAATAAGACCCAATTCAGAGGAAAGAATGGTGATTCCATTCTGGCTGTGGAAAAGTGC